>NC_140240.1:13432948-13445448 GCF_949987555.1 Borostomias antarcticus
GTATGTGTGTGTGTGTGTCTGTAGCTGTGTGTGAGTGTGTGTGGGGGTGTGTGTGTGTGCGTGTGTGTCTGTGTGTGTGTATGTCTCTGTGTATGTGTGTGCGTGTGTGAATGTGTTCGTGTGCGTCTGTGTGTGTGTGTGTGTGTTTACAGTATGTAGCTGTGTATTTGTGTGTGTGTGTGTCTCTCTGTGTGTGTGTGTGTGTGTGGGGGGGTGTGCATGTGTGTATATGAGTGTGTGTCTCTGTGTGCGTCTCTCTGTGTGTGTGTGCACGTGTGTGTGTTTGTGTGTCTCTGTGTGTATGTGTGTGTGTGCATGTGTGTGTGTTTGTGTGTGTCTCTGTGTGTATGTATGTGTGTGTGTGTCTGTGTGTGTGTGTGTGTGTGTGTGTGTGCTGTACCTCCGCAGCAGTCCCTTGCTGTTGTTGGGGTTGCAGAGGAACTGCTGGTGGAACTGGGTGAGCAGGTCGGAGGCGCGGGAGCTGGTGCTCACCTGGACCTCCATACTGCTGCTCTGATCAGCACCAACCTGGATCTTCACAGTCCGACACGGCTGAGAGGGGGGAGAGAGAGAGAGAGAGGGAGAGAGGGAGAGGGAGGAGAGAGAGAGAGGGAGGAGAGAGAGAGGGAGAGAGAGGGAGAGGGAGGAGAGAGAGAGAGAGAGAGAGAGAGAGAGAGAGAGAGGGAGAGAGAGTGAGAGGGAGGAGAGAGAGAGAGGGAGATAGGGAGGGAGTAGAGAGAGGGTCAATACAGCACTTAGTCCAGCCAAACTTCTCTGAACAGGTCCATCCCATTACCTCCTCACTCTGAACTGGGATGGACGGACGGACAAGTAGACAGACAGACGGATAGACAGATAGATGGATATGAATTATAACGGAGGTGCCGCTGCGCACTACTGAAATGTTTAATGTGGGAACGCAATCACAAACAAATGTCAAACAGCGCTGTGAATAATATCAACTAAAAAACTGATCAACTGAATGAACTTAAACGAACACTTGTGTGTAGACCAAAAGGAAAGAGATCGTGTACATGGCCCGTGCTAAACAAAACAGCTGTGATAAAAGTGATGTAAAAGTAACAATGACGGAACAAAGCGCAAAGACTGCTGCCGAAGCAGAGGAGTTATTAAAATCACTCATTGCAACCCGCAGAGGAAAAATGGGAGTTTGCACCAGAAAAATGAATGAAATTAAAACTTTGCAGGAAGGAAATGCTGCTGATCAATTACATAATGTTTGGACGGTTCTCGAATCATTCAATCGAGCCATCAAAGAATTCAATGATGCGCATCAATCTGTGCAAGCGCTCTTATCAGAGGATGAGAAGGCCATAGATCAGGGGTGGCCAACCCGCGGCTCTTTGCCCGTCAATGTGCGGCTCCTCCATCCATCCCCCCAAAAAAGTTGGCTTGCGGCTCTTCCATCCTTTCATAAAAAAATAAATTCATTCATTCCATAAGAACGTTTCTCTCTCTCTAGTTTCGCTGTGCATTTCTTCCCGCCCATTTTAGTTTATTGCAGATTTGTCATAAAATCATGATTCGTTTCGCTAGTGAGGAAGTCGCGTGAGAACCACTTCAAACCAATCATATAGGTAGCAAATCACCTTGGTAACAAAATTATTAGGTGCGTTTACATGGACAGTTTGAATCGGTTTCAGATAGGTTTGGAAGACCAAACCGATTGAAAATATGTCATATAAACACCTCAATCCGACTGAAATGCCCCAACCCGATTGAAATTCCAATCGCTTTCAAGGAGGTAGTTTAAACCTTTTCGAAACCGTTTGGTCCGTCATGTATACTACCTTGAAACGGATTGATGCTGCGTTCTGCGTTCATTTTGCGCATGTTCAAGACTTGACTAATCAAGGCATGCTCGACAGTTCCGTAGTCAGCTGTTTGTAACCATCGTAACGCAATCACTCACGGCTGCGTGCGCGTTCGAAACATTTGTTTCGTTGTCGCATGTAAACATCCAACCAGTTTACTTTGTATCCCATGTATACGCTCAAGCTGAAATCAGCTTGAAATCAACCAGATTGAAAAATATTTGTCATGTAAACGCACCTATTGTAAACAAAATAATTTGCTTTGCGTGGGTCATTCTCTTTTACGACAAAAGCTAACGTAGCCTAGGCTACTGTACACAACCAAAGAATGGCTGGAAAGAAATGCGCAGCTAAAAGAAAATATGAAGACGAACACAGGACATTTTTTACCCGAGTGGGAAGAGTAATTTTTTCTTCATAGAACGTAATGGTAAGCCATTCTGTCTGATATGCCAGACATCATTGGGACATTTCAAAGCCTCAAATCTCGAGCCCAGTCCAGTCCAGCCCAACCCAGCCCAGCCTAACCCAGTCCAGCCCAGCCTAACCCAGCCCAGTCCAGTCCAGCCCAGCCTAACCCAGCCCAGTTCAGCCTAACCCAGCCCAGTCCAGTCTAACCCAGTCCAGCCCAGCCTAACCCAGCCCAGTCCAGCCTAACCCAACAATAATGTTTTTCTTCTTATTTTAGACTGGGGTGCCTTGGGATTTTAAGTACTTATGAAGGGTGCGGTGACTGAAAAAAAGGTTGAGAAACTCATGGTATATATGGTGTGGCTCTGGGTGGTACCACAGTCATTTTTGTGGCTCTTAGTCTCTGACTGGTTGGCCAACCCTGCCATAGATCAAGTGGAATGGTATGAGCCCAGAATGACAAATTTCCAATACTTTATTAAGGACATTAAAACATGGAAAATTCAGTTGGATCAATTGGAACAAGCAAAGGTTTCACCCCTGGACAGCATTTCTAATGCATCTCACAAATCCAGAAGGTCTAAGGATGGATCAAAGGCCTCGACTAAGGCCTCCACAGTCTCCTCTGCATGCAAGAAAGCAGAGGCTGAGAAAGCAGCTCTGGTGGCCCGTGCAGCAGCACTGCAGAACAAACATGCTCTGAAACTCCAGGAGGTGGAACTGAAAACCAAAATGGAAAGAATGGAGCTGGAAACTGATATAGCAGCATCAGCTGCCAGAATAAAAGTCCTTCAAAGTTTCGATATGGAGGATGACGATCAATCTCAAGGAGATGGCATGAACGCGTATCTGGATGATCATCAACTGCGGTCCTTTAATGTCTGCAGCAAAATGCTGCAGATGTTTTACAGCTCCGTGGTGGCCGGCGCCCTCTTGTACGGCGTTGTTTGCTGGGGAGGAGCAATCAAGGACAAGGAGGCGGGCCGGCTCACTAAGGTGATCAAAAAAGCCGGCTCGGTCCTCGGTCTGCAGTTGGACTCACTGGTGGAGGTGGCTGAGAGGAGGACCCTGAAGAAGGTTCTATCAATCATGGACAACCCACAGCACCCACTACACCAGTCACTGATGGCACACAGGAGCACTCTCACTTTCAGTAACAGACTCACCACCATGCACTGCAGAACAGAACGCTTGAGGAAGTCCTTCCTCCCAACAGCCATTAGACTATTCAACTCTACACAATCTGGGCGTGGCCACAGGGACTGCACTTATTAATAACGCACCATTATGACACTATGGCTTTTAACTGGAGATCACTTGGGGTACAACACATCCATTGTTTTTAACAACGTACATGTCTGATGTTTTTGGTCTGTCCTTATCTTGTATGTTTCTATATGTGTATTGTTGTCTTGTGTTGTTTTTATGGCTGTTTTATGAGCTACGTGGCATTTGAATTTCCTTCGGGATAAATAAAGTGAATCAAATCAAATCAAAATCAAATCATAAGTCCAAGACCACAGATAATGTGGAACCTGAAATGTCGGTGTTGGAGTTTGTGGAAATAACTGCTGTTCCTAAAACACCATTACAAAGGGATTTAGACCACCACAATCCTCAGGTATCTACTGGAAGGCCCAGTCAATCCAGAACTCACGATCAATCTAGAGCTCACCGTCAGTCCAGAGCTCACGATCAATCTAGGGCTCACAGTCAGTCCAGAGTGAACAATATGGACACTAATTCAACTACAGGCACTGGTGACATCACCACTGGCACATGGAGGCAGAGTGATATTGCTGACCTCATCATCATGCAGCAGAAACTAGCCTTACTCCCGGCTAGGGAGATCACTGTGTTTGACGGTGACCCTCTAACCTACCAATCACCAACCTACCCTCATCCGCTTAATTGAGTATTTGGTTGAAGACAAGACTAATAGCAGTCATGACAGGCTCTACTTTCTTGAGCAGTACACCTCTGGCCAGCCAGGGACCTTGTACGCAGCTGCCTGCACATGGACGCACAGAAAGGCTATGTTGAAGCCAAACGGCTACTAGCTAAACACTTTGGAAATGAAGTCAAAGTCACAAGCGCGTACTTGGAGAAGGCATTAAATTGGACAACCATCAAAGCGGATGACGGGAAAGGACTGCATACTTATGCACTTTATCTAAGAGGATGTTATAATGCGATGCAGGATTTGGAGTATATGGATGAGCTTGACATTCCCTCCAATCTAAGGCTGATGACATCTAGGCTTCCCTACAAGTTACGGGAAAGATGGAGAGCAGCAGCGTATGACACATTGCAGAGAACCAACAGGAGGGCTAGATTCCAGCATCTCGTGGAATTCATGGAGAGACAAGCTGAAATCCTTTTGGACCCATTATTTGGGGATATACAACAACAAGATCCCCTCTCCGGCAGAAAGGTGGTCCCAAAGACCAGGACAGCTGACCTTAAACAGCAGACAAAACCACTAAAGAGTAGAGGGAGCAGCTTCGCTACAACAGTAGCTGTAGTGACTGATGGTGACTCTGCAAGTCATTCATTCAAAAAACAGCAACAGCAGCAACAACAATGTAACACACCGGTTTCATGGGCTGCTACTGCCACATGTGTATTCTGTCAAGGCAAGCACACACTGATTGCCCAAAGTTCAAAACTCAGCCACACAAATCAAAAGTTGAGTTTCTTAAGGTGAACGGCAATTGCTTCGGATGTCTGACAAAGGGACATCTAAGTAAAGACTGTAAGAGGAAGCTGACATGTCAAAAGTGTCGAAGGAGGCACCCGACCATGCTGCACATTGAGAGGACAGAGACCTCAAGCCCGGAACCTCAACAAAAGGTTACTGCCGTTGAAACAAAGGAAACATCACTCAGCAGTGCTCTCGTTTCAGCTGGTGAAGCAACCAGGGCCAGCAAGGATTGTGCACTGGCGATTGTGCCAGTCCGGGTTAAGGTGGCTAAGGGAAATGATTTTGTCTTAGCCTATGCATTTCTTGATCCCGGCAGTTCAGCAACGTTCTGCACAGAGAACCTAATGAAGCGTCTGAATGCGAGAGGACGTAAAACAGATCCTGCTGCAAACAATGGGGCAGGAAAGACTGGTCAAGAGTTCTGAACTCACTGGTTTGGAGGTAGGCAATCTAGAGGGTGGTATGTACCTCGACCTACCAAGGGTTTACACCCAGGATAAGATCCCAGTCACAAAGGAGAAGATGCCCACCCAGAAGGATCTGAGAAGATGGCCGCATCTCAAAGGGATACAGTTAAATTAGATTAATGCAGATATTGAGCTTCTGATAGGAATCAATGTCCCTAAAGCGATGGAACCTTGGCGCATAATCAACAGCCAGAGGAATGGACCATATGCAGTCAAGACAGTATTGGGATGGGTGGTCAATGGTCCACTCAATTCTTGCACTGCTATGGAAGGGTCTGGACCTACGGCAGTGACGGCCAACCGCATATCAATTGCTGATCTGGGAGAGCTCCTCATCAGGCAATACAACCAGGACTTCTCTGAAAAGGAATACAAAGAGAAGAGTGAAATGTCGGTGGAGGATAAGAGGTTTATGGAAATCGCAACAAGCTCAGGATACCTCCAAGATGGTCACTACCACTTACCCTTACCTCTGTGGCGTGAGAAGGACATGGTCATGCCAGACAACCATGATATGGCAGAGCAGCTTACCATGAACCTACTGAGGAGGTTCAAGAAAGATGAGCGCTACGCAAGGGAGTATAAGGACTTCATGGTGGACATTATCAATAAAGGATATGGAGAGAAAGTGCCGCAGGAACAGTTAAACCGGAAAGACGGACAGGTATGGTATATACCTCATCACGGTGTCTATCATAAGCAGAAGGGCAAGCTTAGAGTAGTGTTTGACTGTACATCGACATACAAAGGCACCTCTCTTAACAAGGAACTCCTCCAAGGCCCTGACCTAGCAAACACCTTAATTGATGTCTTGCTCAGGTTCCGCCAGGAACACATTGCTATTATGGGAGATATAGAAGCGATGTTCTACCAGGTGCGAGTCCAGGACAAGCACAAGGACCTACTGAGATTCTTCTGGTGGCCAGGCGGTGGATATGGCACCATAAGTTACCTCAGATACACGAACAGTAAGGAAAAGGTCCACATTGCATTTGTTCTGGGAAAATCAAGAGTTACGCCACTCAAACAGATGACCATTCCCAGGCTGGAGCTTGCGGCTGCTACGCTTGCCGTTAGAGTAGACAGAATGCTGAGGAGGGAGCTCCAGCTGCAACTTAAAGACTCCACTTTCTGGACAGACAGTACATCTGTGCTGAAATACATCCACAACCAGACTAGGAGATTTCATACTTACGTGGCCAACAGAGTGGCAGTGATCCATGATCTCTCACAAGAAAACCAGTGGTGACATGTGACCACCAGAGAGAACCCGGCAGATGATGCTTCACGGGGATTGCATGTGGAACCATTCCTAAAGTTGAGATGGTTAAGAGGTCCCGAATTCCTGGAGAAAAGTGAAAATGAATGGCCAAAGACCCTGGAAAACGTGGGAGAAGTGCCTCTGGATGACCAGGAGGGAAGAAAGGACATCACTGTGAACAGCAAAGGCATACAGGAGGATCCAATCAGCAAACTAATCCAGCACTACTCATCATGGGACAGGCTGAAGAAAGCTGTTGCTTGGATATTGAAACTGAAAGGACAACTCCTACTGAGTCAGAAGAGGAAAACCCTCATGAAGACTGACCCAGGATCAGATCCAACACCAAGAGCAGAAGGTCTGTCTGTGGATGACATAAATGAGGCAAAAAAGGCCATCATTCAATTTGAACACTTCAAACAGGAACATGCCCTGTTGGAGACTGGGAGAGCAGTCAAAAGAAACAGCTCCATCTGTAAACTGGATCCTATTGTGGACCATGGCATTCTGAGAGTGGGAGGACGGAAAAGTAAAATGGCTATGCCAATGGAAGTAAAGAATCCTATTATCCTGCCCAAAGACTCTTACATTTCCAAACTAATCCTAAGACAAATCCACGGGCAGGTTGGACACTCAGGGAGAGGCCACATGCTGTCCAGATTACAACAGAAATTTTGGCTGCCTTGTGCAAACTCATCTGCCAGAAAGATCATCAGAAGCTGCGTTTTCTGCAGGCGCATGCAAGCCAAGGTTGGAGAGCAGAAGATGTCGGATCTTCCAGAGGATCGAGTCTCTCCAGATCTTCCACCCTTCACACATGTAGGTATAGATTACTTCGGACCGATTGAAGTGAAGCGAGGCCGTGCTCATGTGAAATGATGGGGAGTGATTTTCACTTGCTTGGTAAGCCGAGCCATCCATTTGGAAGTGGCAAGCTACTTGGACACTGACTCCTGCATCAATGCCCTGTGCCGATTCATAAGTCGTAGAGGACCCGTAACAAGCGTACGGATAACGGAACGAACTTTGTGGGAGCACAGAAAGAGCTCAGGGAGGCTCTGAAGGAATTGGATCACAAAAGCATTCAAGATGCACTGCTCAAGGATGAAGTCAGATGGACGTTCAACCCTCCCTCTGGAGCCCACCATGGTGGAGTTTGGGAAAGGCTGATCAGACTCGTAAAAAATATCTTGTATTCTGTCTTGAAGGAGCAAATGCTAGATGATGAGACATTGCAGACGGCTTTATGTGAGGTGGAGGCAATCATAAACGACAGACCAATAACAACTGCGTCGAGTGATCCTAACGATCTAGAGCCCCTCACTCCAAACCACCTACTCCAGCTGAAAGCCAAACCAATCATACCACCAGGATTATTCCATAAGGGAGACCTCTACTCACGGAGGAGATGGAAGCAAGCACAATTCCTGGCGGACCTCTTCTGGAGGAGATGGATTAGGGAATATCTCCCGCTCATGCAGCAAAGGAGCAAGTGGAATAACCCTAAACGCAACCTCAGTCCTGACGATCTTGTTGTCATAGTCGATGACACAGCACCCAGGAACTCGTGGCTCCTGGGCCGTGTAGTGAAGACCTTGCCAGGTAACAAAGGTCTTGTTCGGAGTGTGCTAGTGAAAACAAAAACTTACATTCTACAAAGACCTGTTGATAAGCTCTGTCTGCTCTTGGAAGCAGTTGACTGAGCTCGAGACTTCGAGAATCAACAGTCAACACACACACACACACACACACAAACACACACGCATATACCCATACCGTGACTGTTTTGCATCCGGCAGCTGGACTATTGCACCTTTGCACACACGAAAGACTTAAGCCTATTCAGGTGCTATGAACTTTGGAACTATTGACCTTTTTTCATGGACTATGGACTCTGAAACAATGATATAACGTTGAGGTATCATAATTGATGTATGTTGTTTGGCGAATTGCATGGTGTGGTGTACATTGTACAATTTATTGGTTTCTTGAATTATGGATTACTGGCTCCGTGGACTATAATATGAGTAATTGTTTTGCTATGGCATTACCAATTAGGGGCCGGAATGTTGGAGCCAGAATTAACTTTATATTGATTTGACCTGAGAAAAGAAAATGTGTAAGAAAAATAGATATATGGTTTATGGAATTATGAGGTCAGAATATAACAATTGAGATTATGGTATACTTTGCTACAGTATATTGCTATGTTTGCATGCAGTATGGTTTGCCATGGTTTATTCTATTCTATGCTTACCTGTAGGCCTCACCCCCCTGGGGATAGTATCTATAGCTATCTATTAATTGAGGTAAGGAAACGCCCCTGGGTGGGAATCCTAGTGAGACGGGGTGCGGAACAGCTTTCTGACCACGACACCACGACACGCTCAAACATTAGACAAAACTAGACTAAACTAAACCAATGCAAATCATGGAAATATAATTGTATTTTGTTTATTGGGACGAAGACCTGCGCTAAATATTTTGTTGTAGTTTTACGCATAATAAATGACATTTTTGTTGGAATTATAACCCTGGATCTCCGCGTTGCTCTATTGGAATTTTGGATTGTATACTTGCGTCATTAACCCCGCTCCCGCTTGGACAGTGGCTATTGGAAGGCAGTAGGCCTACACGTTTAAAGAATAAGCCACTATAGACAGATAGATGGATAGATGGATAGATGGATAGATAGATAGATAGATAGATAGATAGATAGATAGATAGATAGATAGATAGATAGATAGATAGATAGATAGATACTTGAATGATGGAAATCCGGATCAGGATCAGGTAGGTTTTTACACACACTTTGTTCGGGTCTGTCACCTGCTACATCTGGGGAGCCTCTGTATTAGAATACATCCACGTCTGCACACACAGACACAGACACACGCACACACACACACACACACACACAGACACACACACACACACAGACACACACACACAGACACACACACACACACACAGACACACACAGACACACACAGACACAGACACACACAGACACACACACACACACACACACAGACACACACACACACAGACACACAGACACACACAGACACACACAGACACACACAGACACACACACACACACACACAGACACACACACACAGACACACACACACACACACACACACACAGACACACACACACACAGACACAGACACACACACACACACACACACACACAGACACACACACACACACACACACACACACACACACACAGACACACACACACACACACAGACACACACACAGAAACACACACACACACACACACACACACCTCTGAGGAGTTCTTGTCAGGCTTGTCGCGGCTGTCGGTGTGGATCTTCCTCAGCAGGTTCTTGATGCGTCTGTCGTAGAACTGGTAGCGCCGGCTGCTGTTCTCGTTCAGCTTCCTCACCTGGCTCATCAGGAAGTTGGGGATCTGCCGAGGGAACCAGAGAGAACCGCTTCTAATAATAGAACAACCCTCTGAAGGTTCCCCATAGAACGCTAATGTTCCAGATGAAACCCTTTTCAACTCAGTACTGTTGAGAACCTCAAAAGGTTCTTTCGGACCTGGAATGTGTACTGTCCGGAACTTTACGGACCTGAAATGGTTCTACCTACAACCTTTTATCAGATTTTCTTCTATTGTTAAAATGGTTCTCTGTAGCAGGGGTTCCCAACCTTTCTTCCCCAGAGCCCCCCTAACTCTATACTCAGATAGCGAGTGACTAGGGCGACAGTGGTCGCTCTGGTTGCGTACATCGCATTGCCAGCTCCCTGGCAGCCAAGAGCTGCAGACGCTGGAGGGGCGGGTCATTCATGTGTCACTCACTTTATTGGAGATGTATTCTACTGCCATTCTGAGGTAACCTGCTCTGCTATTGGTTGCTGCTTCGGCGATGTTGTTGCTAATTTGCATAAAGTTGAACTCTGCCCAACTTCAAATCTACGCTCAGATCGCTGGTATCACGTTGCTCGCTGCCGCTGAGGCGCCCGTCGCCCTATGTCGCCAGCTTCCATTGAGAATGAATGGCAGCCGGCCGCTCTCGTCTCCCAAGTCCCTCGCTGTGTGAGTGCACAGTAACTTACACCTGATGGAATTTGCCTCCCCGCCTCAGTGTAGCAGTAATTGACATGATACATAGTCTTTGTTTGTTATTGTAGTGCCGTAAATACAAGGCTTATTAGCCCTTCATCAGATATGATCATGTATTTTGTTAAAATTGCTGGAACATGTCAATAATATGATTCTTTGACAAATATTTCTAACTAATATTAAGGCCTCAAATTGTCTTAGGCCTGGCGCCCCCCCTGCGCTCGCTGGCGCCAGCCTAAGGGGGGTCCGAAACCCAGGTTGGGAAACCCTGCTCTGTAGCACCTTTTAATGAGCATAGTATCCTCTCTATGTTCTGGTCCTGTTCCATAGCTCTCTGGTGGTCCAGTCTCCTCCGTCCTGGTACTGACCGTCCACAGCAGGTCCTGGTACCGGATCAGGAGCCTCATGATGTCGGCGGCCTTCTCCGCCTGGCCCTTCCCCGTGCCCTCGGCCAGCCGGCTGGGCAGGGCCTTGTGGAGGAACAGGTTGGGCGCCATGATGGTGGAGACGGCCCACAGGTTCATCCTGTTCCTCTGCTCACAGGACACCACCATACTGAGAAACTCCAGCAGAGCCTGGGGACCAGAGGAGAGGAGGAGGAGGATGAGGAGGAGAGGGGAGAGGAGGAGGAGAGGGGAGGATGAGGAAGAGAGGGGAGGATGAGGAGGAGAGGAGGTGGATGAGAGGATGAGGAGGATGAGGAGGAGAGGAGTAGGAGGAGAGGATGAGGAGGATGAGGAGAGGAGAGGGGGTGTGTGTGGGGGGGGGGGTACAGGTGGGGAGGAGAGGAGGGGGGGCAGGAGAGAGGAGGGAGGGTTGAGGAGGAGGAGGGGAGAAAGAAGGAGAAAATGAAGGATGAGGAGGGATGGAGGAGGAGAGGAAGCCATTTAAGATTCTTCTGGCAACATCAAAATGGTGTCAGGACCAGACACAGCACTCACAGTCAGACTGGAGGGGGGGGGGGGTGTCATGGTATACTATCTAAGTAGATATTACTTTTATATTACATACTATCTAAGTAGATATTACTTTTATATTACATACTATCTAAGTAGATATTACTTTTATATTACATACTATCTAAGTAGATATTACATTTATATTACATACTATCTAAACAGATATTACTTTTATATTACATACTATCTAAGTAGATATTACTTTTATATTACGTACTATCTAAGTGGATATTACTTTTATATTACATACTATCTAAGTAGATATTACTTTTATATTACATACTATCTAAGCAGATATTACTTTTATATTACATACTATCTAAGTAGATATTACTTTTATATTACATACTATCTAAGTAGATATTACTTTTATATTACATACTATCTAAGTAGATATTACTTTTATATTACGTACTTTCTAAGTAGATATTACTTTTATATTACGTACTAAGTAGATATTACTTTTATATTACGTACTAAGTAGATATTACTTTTATATTACATACTATCTAAGTAGATATTACTTTTATATTACGTAATAAGTAGATATTACTTTTATATTACTTACTATCTAAGTAGATATTACTTTTATATTACGTACTAAATAGATATTACTTTTATATTACTTACTAAATAGATATTACTTTTATATTACGTACTATCTAAGAGTCAAACCAACATGGAAGTGAAGTGAAACAATCTCTAACTAGATAAAGGCCGAGTACTGTATCTACCATGCTGTACACTGCCTGTGTAAAAG
>NC_140240.1:13452948-13537948 GCF_949987555.1 Borostomias antarcticus
GAAGCAATAATGTTGAAAGCTACTGGTTGCATAATGTCCGGGCACTAGGATTACAATTACACACAGACAGAGAATACTGAACATAGACGATGCTTCTGGGAATCACTGTTAAACCCCTTGACCCAGTGGGACAAGATTCAACATTCCTTTATTTGTCAAATGTAAAGTACGGTGTACAGTCACAGTGAAATGTTGCTGCCAGCTTCAAGACGATGCTTGATACAGATACACTCTAATACTCTATTCCAAATGTACAGATTTTGAAAATTACAAAGTTTACAAATTTTGACAGAGTTTGACAGAGACCAGTTGTTGTGAACAGAGTTGCAGTTGATAGTTTAGTTAATATTTAGTTGTTGACATCTAGAGATCATCTATTATGGGACCTCCAAATAGACTGCTGCAGACTTTTTACACAGAGACCAAGAGCGGAGCCTAGGGGCCACACAGAGACAGAGGGCGGAGCCGAGGGGCCACACAGAGACCAAGGGCGGAGCCTAGGGGCCACACAGAGACAGAGGGCGGAGCCTAGGGGCCACACAGAGACAGAGGGCAGAGCCTAGGGGCCACACAGAGACAGAGGGCGGAGCCTAGGGGCCACACAGAGACAGAGGGCGGAGCCTAGGGGCCACACAGAGACCAAGGGCGGAGCCTAGGGGCCACACAGAGACAGAGGGCGGAGCCTAGGGGCCACACAGAGACAGAGGGCGGAGCCTAGGGGCCACACAGAGACCAAGGGCGGAGCCTAGGGGCCACACAGAGACAGAGGGCGGAGCCTAGGGGCCACACTGAGACAGAGGGCGGAGCCTAGGGGCCACACAAAGACCAAGGGCGGAGCCTAGGGGCCACACAGAGACAGAGGGCGGAGCCTAGGGGCCACACTGAGACAGAGGGCGGAGCCTAGGGGCCACACTGAGACAGAGGGCGGAGCCTAGGGGCCACACTGCGACAGAGGGCGGAGCCTAGGGGCCACACAGAGACAGAGGACGGAGCCTAGGGGCCACACAGAGACAGAGGGCGGAGCCTAGGGGCCACACAGAGACAGAGGGCGGAGCCTGTAGGGGCCACACTGAGACAGAGTGCGGGTCTATAGCAGCCATCAAGACACCACACTGGGAGCAGGCTGCTGACTCACTGCACTGGTGTGCAGCTCAGCAACATTCACGTTCCAGAACTCTGGTGTTATGACACATTCACATTCAAATCTGCTCCATTCATGATTCACATTCTGTCACATTCATAAACAACGTATGTCAGGTTCCTGTTCGCGTTCTAAAATGTCTCCGTTCACACTCGCGTTCACATTCTGTCACGTTCTCCGACCGACTAGGAGTCCCTGAAAGAGCGCCATGCGTCTGCTAGGGGGCTGAGCTCTAACCGCTACCGTTGAATAGGCACGTTTACACAGAGCTACTGAGACACAGAGGTCAGATGGACCTGCTCGGTGCCCCTGGACCAGTCTGGGCCCGACTTCAAACACAGACCCACTCTGTATCACGTCACCTCTGCTGTCTGTAAACTCCAAAGAGAGTGTCTGCCTCCTCGGTAAAGCTAGGTATGCGTAGACAGATATGTACCATGTTTCTAGCTGTAACGTATGTGTATGTATTATTGTGTAATGTGCGTAGGCATGCTGTTCTCGCTGTAAGGTATGCGTTTGTGTAATTGTGGAATGTGAGTAGGCATGCTGTTCTCTGTGTTTACTCATTGCGCTCAGTGTTGAGAGCAAAGACAAATTTCCAACCTTGGTTGGAGAATAAAGTTGTATCTTATCTCATCTGATCCCTTCCTGTGTGTCACTTCCTCATTCTTTGCTTCAAGCAGTTAACCTGGAGAATTTCTCCATCGACGCAGCCTCCTGGAACTCTTGGACGTGCTCAACTGGTTCTCTGGGACTGTAGGGTGGGGAGGTACTAGTTTCAGCAGCTTACCTATCTCCCTTAAACGCTGCAGTGAGGGAATGATAATTAGTGTCTTTGTTTTCTTAATGGTTTTGTGATTGTTCCAGCACTTTGAGATTGTTTCACAATGAAAAGTGCTTTATAAATAAAATTAATTATTCAAAATATTACTTCCTCAAATAAGTATTTCCTTGATATATTTGATACAGGGCACACATATGTATGTACAGTACCTTGTTCAATTACAATAAAGGCTACAGTATACTGCTTGATCGGGCATGAGAGAGGAACATGGAGGACAACATGATTCTCTTACATTTGAGCAACAATCCCTAGTCTCATATATAAGCAACTACAAAGAGTAGAAGAAGAATCACAGGGCTTAGTCAACTGCGGCGTGCTGAAAAGCTCTTGGTAAACTGGTAAACCTCTTCAGTGTTGGAACAACAGGACCAAACAACACTTCTAATGCTAAGCAAACACGCTGAAAGACATGTACAACTGGACCAGACGACACATCTAGCACATAAACAAGCTACATCTAGCACATAAACAAGCTACATCTAGCACATAAACAAGCTACATCTAGCACATAAACAAGCTACATCTAGCACATAAACAAGCTACATCTAGCACATAAACAAGCTACATCTAGCACATAAACAATCTTTTCTCCGTCTGTCTGCTGTCCCTCTGTCCAGACTTTCCTCGGACATCATCAGCCCGACAGCTTTGATATTTGGCCCGGGTATCAGCAGGGGGCCCGGACAGACCGTGAAGGGGATTGATTTGTTATGAATTTACATTTTGGCCACCAGACAATAGAAATCCTGCTCTGAATAGAATGCCCCCAATGTTCCAGCTGCCTACAATGGACTAAATGACCAGTTACGGATTGCTCCAATGGGTATCAGAACTAATTGTGAGTAAACCGGATGTAAGGCGTGTTGTTTCTCTCTCTGGACGCTGGCTCCGCTACCAACACTCAGACGATGCAGGAGACGGAGCAGCAGGAATGTAATCAGGGTTCACTCTCCTCTCGCAACATCTGGACACCTGGCAGACCAGCATGATAAACATCTGGACACCTGGCAGACCAGCATGATAAACATCTGGACACCTGGCAGACCAGCATGATAAACATCTGGACACCTGGCAGACCAGCATGATAAACATCTGGCCGGACACTAAATAGGCCCACTAACCTGCTGGTGTACCACCTGCAGAGCTTATACACACACACACACACACGCACACATATATACACACACACACACACACACACACACGCACGCATACACACACATGCACACACACACAGAACATCTTAGGTCCCTACTGCATTAACGAGCGCAGTTGTGTGATGTGTGTGCAGTTAGATGTTAATAAAAAGTCCAGTCCAGCCCATCACAGCCCACCCCAGCCCAGCGGGCCCCCCAGAACCTACCCAGCCCACCCAGCCCAGCGGGCCCCCAAGAACCTACCCAGCCCACCCAGCCCAGCGGGCCCCCAAGAACCTACCCAGCCCAGCGGGCCCCCCAGAACCTACCCGGTGGCGCCGGCGCCGGCGTGGGCCGTGGTCTTGCGGCGTCTGGTGAGGGGGCTGTGTACGATCCTCAGCTTGAGCCTGCGGAGCCTGGAGGGGGAGGCCCCCCCCCCCCTGGTCTCCCCTGTGCCCCCCACGGTGTCCAGGCACAGAGACCCCCCGGCGGAGAGGAGCCCTGCTTCCGCCAGCCTGGAACAGTCTGTAGCCTATGTGTGTGTATGTAGCCTGTGTGTGTGTGTGTGTATGTAGCCTGTGTGTGTGTGTGTGTGTGTGTGTGTGTGTGTGTGTATGTAGCCTGTGTGTATGTATGTAGCCTGTATGTGTGTGTGTGTATGTAGCCCGTGTGTATGTATGTAGCCTGTATGTGTGTGTGTGTGTATGTAGCCTGTGTGTATATATGTAGCCTGTATGTGTGTGTGTGTGTTCCTGTCCTGCTCTCCACAGTAGGTCTGGTCTCAGAGAGGTCTTCTCCAGGTGTGACAGGAGCAGGAATGCTGAGGCTGCATGGCCACGCCCACTCTCCTCACTCACCTGGATACTCACACCCCTGCCCTGAGGCCACGCCCACACTCCCCACTCACCTGAACACTCACACCCGAGCTCTGAGGACACACCCTGCCCTCCCGAAACCAAGGGTTTATATTAGGCTTTCTCTCACCAGCGGACAACAGTGGATCACTCCCCCCCCTCCCCAACACACACACACAACCAAACACACTTTCACTGAGCTGGAATATGGAAATGTGGACCTCTACTGTAGGAAGTCCATTTTAGGTCTGTCAACAAGCCAGCCCACCAAACAAGTCGCCAAAACTATACAGAATATAAGTCTTTCAGACTGATTGGTAGATGATAACTACAACAGAATAGAATACAAATGATTCACACACACACACACACACACACACACACACACACACACACACACACACACACACACACACACACACACACACACATGCATGCCCAGACACACACACACACACAAATGTAGGAGCCTACACACTCCACACAGTAGTCAGGTCGAACAAATATGACAAGTATGACAGAGAATGGTCACGGCTTAGTGAACTGCGCGATGCTGAAAATCTCCTAGTAAAGCTCTTCATAACTGTGCCAGCCCAGCAGGCCAAAGACTCACAAGGACAACCCGGGGAATGTGACCCGTTCCTCAGGACCAACAGGACCGTCAACCTCACCTGTCAGGGGACCGCCCAGTCCCCTCTCCGTCTCTCTCTCTCCACTAGCCCCTCCCCTCTCTGTCTCTCCCTCTCCACTAGCCCCTCCCCTCTCCGTCTCTCTCTCTCCACTAGCCCCTCCCCTCTCCGTCTCTCCCTCTCCACTAGCCCCTCCCCTCTCCGTCTCTCTCTCTCCACTAGCCCCTCCCCTCTCCGTCTCTCCCTCTCCACTAGCCCCTCCCCTCTCCGTCTCTCTCTCTCCACTAGCCCCTCCCCTCTCCGTCTCTCCCTCTCCACTAGCCCCTCCCCTCTCCGTCTCTCTCTCTCCACTAGCCCCTCCCTTCTCCGTCTCTCTCTCCACTAGCCCCTCCCCTCTCCGTCTCTCTCTCTCCACTAGCCCCTCCCCTCTCCGTCTCTCTCTCTCCACTAGCCCCTCCCCTCTCCGTCTCTCCCTCTCCACTAGCCCCTCCCCTCTCCGTCTCTCTCTCTCCACTAGCCCCTCCCCTCTCCGTCTCGCTCTCCACTAGCCCCTCCCCTCTCCATCTCTCTCTCCACTAGCCAGGCGAGCAAGGCGCTAGCCTGCTCGTTGGAAGCAATTTGGGGTTCAGTGTCTTGCCCGTGGAGGACACTTCGGCATGTGGACAGGAGGAGCTGGGATTCGAACCGTCGACCCTACGATCGTCGGACGACCCGATCTACCTCCTGAGCCGCAGCCGCCCCAGAATGCAATCTGTTGACGGGAGGGAAAAACAACCATGCCTGACATCCACGACAGTGTGACACACACTCTCATCATTATCATCATCATCATCATATGAAATCATACTGGATCTATCGCTACAATATATATTAGATACAGTGCAGTGCACCCTGGGTACTCACAGTCTGGGTAAGCTCTCTCCAGGCCTGTGGTAGCACAGTAAGCAGTATTAAACTGTCATTAACTGTCAGGCCCAAGATGGCGTCGTGTATGGTTGCTATGGCGCGCTGTGTTGTGTTGTTTCTTCCTTTGATTTAGCGTTTTGCGACCAGCCCGGGAATTCCCTCACCAGAGAGAAGCTCGTGAATATCAGGGAATCTAGCCCTGCGGATTTAATTATATTGTTCTTTTTCTTAGCTTTGCACTAGCATTTTGTACTCACCCTTGCACTGTCCTGTCTTTGCACTGTCCTGTCTCGTCCCTGCACCCTGTCCGATGTTGTCTCCATGTTATGCACCACGACCGAAAGCAAATTCCTAGTACGTTGAAAAACTACATGGCAATAAAGGGATTGTTATTGCGATTAAGAAGTGGTTCAGGTGTCTATCTGGACGGATATGCTTCCTGCACTGGGAACACAGAGCTGTCCTAACCTCTATGTATGGAAACCTATAAACACTGGACTTAGCAGCTTGGAGAATAAGCAGGAAATCTGTGACGCACACAGACCAAGTTCATGTTCTATTCACACGCTTCCTACCGTGAAATCACTACTATGAGTAGTTTAATGGTAGAGCAGGCTATTAACAGCATGTTTATTGCCCACAGTAATGAAAGCATGAGGAAATAAGTACTACACACAGCTGAAAGTCTTCATATCAGACAAACATGTATGATGCATGCACACACACACACAAACACACACAATTACATAAACACACACACTCGCGCGCGCGCACACACACTCACACTCTCTCTCTCTCTCTCACACACACACACACACACACACACACACGCATAGTCGCATACATAAACACACACACACACACACAAACACACATACATACACACACAAACACACACACACATCATCACGCAAAAGGTCAAGGAGGAGAGAAGAATGAGGAAACTTCAGAGCCTGACTTGTTGAGTGGAAAAACAACTTATTTTTAACCCTGTCAAAAGCCCTGGGGCCTCATTTATCAAAGAGCGTGTAAATTCAGGTGTAAAAAAGGGCGTACGACGAAAACGAGAAAAGGGCGGACTGCCGCGTACGACGAGAATATTTACACGCTTTTCGGATCTATCAAACATGGCGTACACGCTGCTGCGCCGATTGCCTCGTGTTCCGCCCTCTCCACGCCCAAATTCAACCATATATGGTCAAAACTATGACAGTACACAACGTGGTTACCTGGAAGGAACCGACATAATATAGCGTGGAGCAAAGGCAAGACAATTACGTTTATGGAAAAACGCCGAAAGAAGAGAAACTTTTCGGAGACGGAGGTGCATGTGCTTGTTGGTGAGGTCCACGCGAGGAAAATAAATCATCTTCGGAAGGTATTTGTACTAGCCTACCTTTGTCTGATTGCTCCTACAGTTTAGGTAGCCTACTGTACGTTTCGTGCATCCTGTATTTGGTGTAGGCTACATGGACATGCTGTATTATGTGGCTGTGAGGAAAGCAAACATTCCACACATTCTGTGGTAGGCTATGATTGATTTAGGACCAAAAACAGGGAACGATCACACAGATGATCTCTTCATAATGTTGGACAACATTAAACATTTTCCCCTCTGGGAAATTAAGACTCTCATCTAAATCACCCGGTAAATCACGCTTAAGCATTTATTTGGCTGCCAACAGAAAAACATATCAAATGAATATGGCTACACAATGAAATGTTTAATGCATAATCAAGTTCACAGACAAACTCAAAGAAAATGACTGAAATTGTTTCCCAAGACTGACGTGGGGTTGGACTCAGAGGAGGGGGAGTCTGCAGTGGTCCTTGACCTGGCGGTCGTGCCCCCGCCGGTTGTAGCCTCCACCTCCAGCGCCACGACCTCCAGTGCCTCCACCTCCAGCGCGCCAGCCTCCACCTCCAGTGCCATCTCCAGCGCCTCCGTCTCCACCGCCCACGCCTCCACCTCCGGCTGCCAGCGTCCCTGCCTCAAGGGTCCCTGAGGGCTGGGCTTCCTCTCAGACGCTGTGCTGGAGGCTCATGACCCTAGAGGCCCAGAGGGACATGGCAGAAGGGATTGGCGCAGTTGTGCAGCAGTTGGTGGAGGTCACCACACTACACCACCAGAGCCAACAGGACATCCTCACTGTACTTCATTCCCACACATGCCGTCACAGACCTCACGCAGACACTCACTACCACACTCACGGACCTCACACATTCACTCACAAACGCACTCACACACCTCACAGTCACCCTCACACAGTCACCCACCATAAAATAAATAAAATGGTAACAATGTGAACCTTACTTGTTTGTGTCTACATAGCTGGCGCATGACCTCAGTGCGGGCCCTTTTGCCCCGCTGGTAACCCTCATGACGGGGAGGGGGCTGAGGGCTTGGGTCCTCATTTTGTGGTGGGGTCTTGACTGGTTCTCATTCTTATCAGCTTTGAATATATATCTTGGCAAACATAACACAGGATGATGTACAAGGAGGGGACAGATACCTAGTGAAAGTACTTTTGGTTGCTAGTAAAAAGACAATAATGAGCGCTTGGTATAAGGTGGAACCCCCAACCAAGGAGCAGTGGCTGGGTGTTGTGGAGGAGATTTATGTTATGGAGTTCACGCATGCATTGAGGATGCAGGAAGGAAAGTTTGAAGGGAGATGGGAAAAATGGATGGATTATAGAAGGAAGTGTGATGATACCACTAATATTGAAATTGTAATATTTGAGTAAGAGAAAAAAGCTGCATGGATGGAAGCAACCATAAGCTGTTATTGTAAGGTTTTATGTTTTATTGTATTGTCGTTGTATGGATGGAAAATGCTAATAAAGATTAAAGTAAAAAAGAAAAAATATGTATCTTGGCTATGCACACACCAACAAGCCAGCCGTCACGCGCAGCCTGCCTCCAGTCTAGCCCCTACCCTGCTGTGCGCCAGGATGAATGAGTCATGCGTGGAGCCAGGCCACCGTGCCACTACACTTGTGATGAGCATGTCGGCGTCACATATGATTTGGCTATTTATAGTGTGCACATTTTTGCGATTCACATAGACGTATTCATTCACTGATGGTGCCCTTATGTGGGTGCAGTCGCCATCGCCGTCACCTCTTTGGAGTTCTATCTCGGCCAGCAGGCCGAGTAGCGCCGGATTCATTTAGGCTCGCATTACGCACAGGAGGACTGTCATTTATATGCTTACCAAACAGCAAACAGGTCCACATGATAACATATTAATGACAATCTAATTGGTCAATTATTGCCGTTTTTGGAGTGCCTGCATTAGGTGTGCGCATAGGTTAAGTTTGAGGAACAAATCCATATCGGACCATTAATGAGCCGGTTAGAGGACACGATCTTGCATTGCGATATATTTTTGTGCTGAATTGGGCTATTAGCCTACATGATTGTGCGTTCATAATCTCTCGCTCTTCTTCTCTCCATCAAACATTGTAATTCACCGACGCACCACCTGCGTCGCCAGTTCCCCCTGTGTTCAAAAAGGGTGTAAACCGTCTAAATCGGTACGACAAGTTGAGAGGTGTCGTACAAAAGCGCGTAGAAAGGCGACTAAATATCCGCCCTTTCGGCTTGATAGATCGCGCTGTGGGGGGGGAAAGGGCGTACGCCTGAAATCGCGGAAAAGACCGTGTAAAAGAAGGCGTACCTCAATGATAAATGAGGCCCCTGGGCAGCACCTCCACTACACAGAATAGATCATATTTATATCATACTTACACACAAATGATATGAGACTAAATGAGTTTAGAATGGTTACGATGATCCTCCCTGGCAAGGCAAGGCAAGGCAAGTTTATTTGTGTAGCACATTTCAGCAACAAGGCAATTCAATGTGACATGAGACATTAAAAGCATCAACAACAACAACAAAGTGCAACACATAAAATACAGGAATAAAAGTTACAGTGCAGTGTATGAATGAAGCAGCGGCAAAAATAAAAGTCTTCAGTCTTGATTTAAAAGAACTGAGAGTTGCAGCAGATCTGCAGTTTTCTGGAAGTTTGTTCCAGAGATAATGTTTTGTTTTAACTCTGGGGACAGAAAGCAGGGGCCTCATTTATCATTGAGGTACGCCTTCTTTTACACGGTCTTTTCCGCGATTTCAGGCGTACGCCATTTTCCCCCCCCACATTGCGATTTATCAAGCCGAAAGGGCGAAAATTTAGTCGCCTTTCTACGCGCTTTTGTAGGACACCTCTCAACTTGTCCTACCGATTTACACGGTGTTCTACGCCCTTTTTGAACACAGGGGGAACTGGCGACGCAGGTGGTGCGTCGGTGAATTACTATGGTTGACGGAGAGAATAAGAGCGACAGTTCATGAACGCACAATCATGTAGGCTAATAGCCCAATTCAGCACCAACATATATCGCAATGCAAGATTAGACGTGTCCTCTAACCGGCTCATTCATGGTCCGATATGGATTTGTTCCCCAAACTGAACCTATGCGCTGTCCCAAACCTTTCCGCGCTATATGTCACACACCTAATGCCATCAAACGGCAATAATTGACCAATTAGATTGTCAGTAATATGTGATCATGTGGACCTGTTTGCTGTTTGGTAAGCATATAAATGACAGTCCTCCTGTGCGTAATGCGAGCCTAAATGAATCCGGCGCTACTCGGCCTACTGGCCGAGATAGAACTCCAAAGAGGTGACGGCGATGGCGACTGCACCCACATAAGGGCACCATCAGTGAATGAATACGTCTATGTGAATCGCTAAAATGTGCACACTATAAATACCCAAATCATATGTGACATGCTCATCACAAGTGTAGTGGCACGGTGGCCTGGCTCCACGCATGACTCATTCATCCTGGCGCACAGCAGGGTAGGGGCTAGACTGGAGGCAGGCGCTGCGCGTGACGGCTGGCTTGTTGGTGTGTGCATAGCCAAGATACATATTCTTTGTCTTATTTACTTTAATCTTTATTAGCATTTTCCATCCATACAACGACAATACAATAAAACATAAAAACTTACAATAACAGCTTATGGGTACTTCCATCCATGCAGCTTTTTTTTGTTACTCAAATATGACAATTTTAATATTAGTGGTATCATCACACTTCCATCTATAATCCATCCATTTTTCCCATCTCCCTTCAAACTTTCCTTCCTGCATCCTCAATGCATAAATAAATCTCATAAATCTCCTCCACAACACCCACCACTGCTCCTTGGTTGGGGGTTCCACCTTATACCAAGCCCTCATTATTGTCTTTTTACTAGCAACCAATAGTACTTTCACTAGGTATCTGTCCCCTCCTTGTACATCATTCTGTTATGTTTGCCAAGATGTATATTCAAAGCTGATAAGAATGAGAACCAGTCAAGACCCCACCACAAAATGAGGACCCAAGCCCTCAGCCCCCTCCCCGTCATGAGGTTTACCAGCGGGGCCAAAGGGCCCACACTGAGGTCATGCGCCAGCTATGAAGACACAAACAAGTAAGGTTCACATTTCTACCATTTTATTGTCTGTTGGTGGGTGACTGTGTGAGGTGTGTGAGTGCGTTTGTGAGTGAATGTGTGAGGTCCGTGAGTGTGGTAGTGAGTGACTGTGTGAGGTCCTTGAGTGTGGTAGTGAGTGACTGTGTGAGGTCCGTGAGTGTGGTAGTGAGTGACTGTGTGAGGTCCTTGAGTGTGGTAGTGAGTGACTGTGTGAGGTCCGTGAGTTTGGTAGTGAGTGACAGTGTGAGGTCCGTGACAGCATGTGTGAGGGAATGAAGTGCAGTGAGGATGTCCTGTTGGCTCTGGTGGTGTAGTGTGGTGACCTCCACCAACTGCTGAACAACTGCCCCACAACTGCCCCAATCCCTTCTGCCATTTCCCTCTGGGCCTCTAGGGTCATGAGCCTCCAGCACAGCGTCTGATAGGAAGCCCAGCCCTCAGGGACCCTTGAGGCAGGGACGCTGGCAGCCGGAGGTGGAGGCGTGGGCGGTGGAGACGGAGGCGCTGGAGATGGCACTGGAGGTGGAGGCCGGTGCACAGGAGGTGGAGGCACTGGAGGTCGTGGCACTGGATGTAGAGGCTGCAACCGGCGGGGGCACGACCGTCAGGTCAAGGACCACTGCAGACTCCCCCTCCTCTGAGTCCCACCCCACGTCAGAGTCTGGAGAAACAATTTCAGTCATTTTCTTTGAGTTTGTCTGTTAACTTGATTATGCATTAAACATTTTATTGTGTAGCCATATTCAATTGATATGTTTTTCTGTTGGCAGCCAAATAAATGCTTAAGTGTGATTTACCGGGTGATTTAGATGAGAGTCTTAATTTCCCAGAGGGGAAAATGTTTAATGTGGTCTAACATTATGGGTCATCTGTGTTATCTTTCCCTGTTTTTGGTCCTGAATCAATCATAGCCTACCACAGAATGTGTGGAATGTTTGCTTTCCTCACAGCCACATAATACAGCATGTCCGTGTAGCCTACGCCACATACAGGATGCACGAAACGTACAGTAGGCTACCTAAACTGTAGGAGCAATCAGACAAATCTAGGCTCGTACAAATAGCTTACCTTCCGAAGATGATTTTCTTTCCTCGCGTGGACCTCACCAACAAGCACATGCACCTCCGTCTCCGAAAAGTTTCTCTTCTTTCCGCGTTTTTCCATAAACGTCTTTGTCTGTCCTAATGCTCCACGCTATATTATGTCGGTTCCTTCCGGGGTATCCACGTTGTGCGCTGTCATAGTTTTGACCATATATGGTTGAATTTGGGCGTGGAGAGGGCGGAACACGGGGCGCGTGCGCGTACGCTCTCTCCTCCGCCACCGTCGGAGGAAATGGCGTACGACATTTTTGATAGATCCGAAAAGCGTGTAAATATTCTCGTCGTACGCTACATTTCGCATTTTCCGCGTTTTCGTCGTACGCCCTCTTTTACACCTGAATTTACACGCTCTTTGATAAATGAGGCCCCAGGCCTGTGCCAGATGACCTGAGAGGTCTGGGGCCTCATTTATCAAAGAGCGTGTAAATTCAGGTGTAAAAGAGGGCGTACGACGAAAACGAGGAAAATGCGAAAAGTAGCGTACGACGAGAATATTTACACGCTTTTCGGATCTATCAAAAATGGCGTACACGCTGCTGCGCCAAATTCACCACAGAAAATCCGACGGTGGCGGAGAAGAGAGCGGACGCGCACGCGCCCCGTGTTCCGCCCTCTCCACGCCCAAATTCAACCATATATGGTCAAAACTATGACAGCGCACAACGTGGATACCCCGGAAGGAACCGACATAATATAGCGTGGAGCATAGGAAAGACAAATACGTTTATGGAAAAACGCGGAAAGAAGATAAACTTTTTGGAGACGGAGGTGCATGTGCTTGTTGGTGAGGTCCACGCGAGGAAAGAAAATCATCTTTGGAAGGTAAGCTATTTGTACGAGCCTACATTTGTCTGATTGCTCCTACAGTTTAGGTAGCCTACTGTACGTTTCGTGCATCCTGTATTTGGCGTAGGCTACACGGACATTCTGTATTATGTGGCTGTGAGGAAAGCAAACATTCCACACATTCTGTGGTAGGCTATGATTGATTTAGGACCAAAAACAGGGAATGATAACACAGATGACCACTTCATAATGTTAGACCACATTAAACATTTTCCCCTCTGGGAAATTAAGACTCTCATCTAAATCACCCGGTAAATCACACTTAAGCATTTATTTGGCTGCCAACAGAAAAACATATCAATTGAATATGGCTACACAATAAAATGTTTAATGCATAATCAAGTTAACAGACAAACTCAAAGAAAATGACTGAAATTGTTTCTCCAGACTCTGACGTGGGGTGGGACTCAGAGGAGGGGGAGTCTGCAGTGGTCCTTGACCTGACGGTCGTGCGCCCGCCGGTTGCAGCCTCTACATCCAGTGCCACGACCTCCAGTGCCTCCACCTCCAGCGCACCGGCCTCCACCTCCAGTGCCATCTCCAGCGCCTCCGTCTCCACCGCCCACGCCTCCACCTCCGGCTGCCAGCGTCCCTGCCTCAAGGGTCCCTGAGGGCTGGGCTTCCTCTCAGACGCTGTGCTGGAGGCTCATGACCCTAGAGGCCCAGAGGGAAATGGCAGAAGGGATTGGGGCAGTTGTGGGGCAGTTGTGCAGCAGTTGGTGGAGGTCACCACACTACACCACCAGAGCCAACAGGACATCCTCACTGCACTTCATTCCCTCACACATGCTGCCACGGACCTCACACAGTCACTCACTACCACACTCACGGACCTCACACATTCACTCACAAACGCACTCACACACCTAACAGTCACCCACCAACAGACAATAAAATGGTAGAAATGTGAACCTTACTTGTTTGTGTCTTCATAGCTGGCGCATGACCTCAGTGTGGGCCCTTTGGCCCCGCTGGTAAACCTCATGACGGGGAGGGGGCTGAGGGCTTGGGTCCTCATTTTGTGGTGGGGTCTTGACTGGTTCTCATTCTTATCAGCTTTGAATATACATCTTGGCAAACATAACAGAATGATGTACAAGGAGGGGACAGATACCTAGTGAAAGTACTATTGGTTGCTAGTAAAAAGACAATAATGAGCGCTTGGTATAAGGTGGAACCCCCAACCAAGGAGCAGTGGTGGGTGTTGTGGAGGAGATTTATGAGATTTATTTATGCATTGAGGATGCAGGAAGGAAAGTTTGAAGGGAGATGGGAAAAATGGATGGATTATAGAAGGAAGTGTGATGATACCACTAATATTAAAATTGTCATATTTGAGTAACAAAAAAAAGCTGCATGGATGGAAGTACCCATAAGCTGTTATTGTAAGTTATGTTTTATTGTATTGTCGTTGTATGGATGTAAAATGCTAATAAAGATTAAAGTAAATAAGACAAAGAATATGTATCTTGGCTATGCACACACCAACAAGCCAGCTGTCACGCGCAGCGCCTGCCTCCAGTCCAGCCCCTACCCTGCTGTGCGCCAGGATGAATGAGTCATGCGTGGAGCCAGGCCACCGTGCCACTACACTTGTGATGAGCATGTCGGCGTCACATATGATTTGGGTATTTATAGTGTGCACATTTTAGCGATTCACATAGACGTATTCATTCACTGATGGTGCCCTTATGTGGGTGCAGTCGCCATCGCCGTCACCTCTTTGGAGTTCTATCTCGGCCAGTAGGCCGAGTAGCGCCGGATTCATTTAGGCTCGCATTACGCACAGGAGGACTGTCATTTATATGCTTACCAAACAGCAAACAGGTCCACATGATCACATATTAATGACAATCTAATTGGTCAATTATTGCCGTTTGATGGAGTGCCTGCATTAGGTGTGTGACATATAGCGCGGAAAGGTTTGGGACAGCGCATAGGTTCAGTTTGGGGAACAAATCCATATCGGACCATGAATGAGCCGGTTAGAGGACTCGTCTAATCTTGCATTGCGATATATGTTTGTGCTGAATTGGGCTATTAGCCTACATGATTGTGCGTTCAGAAACTGTCGCTCTTATTCTCTCCATCAAACATTGTAATTTACCGACGCACCACCTGCGTCGCCAGTTCCCCGTGTTCAAAAAGGGTGTAGGAAACCGTGTAAATCGGTACGACAACCTGAGAGGTGTCCTACAAAAGCGTGTAGAAAGGCGACTAAATTTTCGCCCTTTCGGCTTGATAGATCGCAATGTGGGGGGGGAAAATGGCGTACGCCTGAAATCGCGAAAAAGACCGTGTAAAATATGGCGTACCTCAATGATAAATGAGGCCCCTGGATGGTTCATAACGTAGCAGCAGATCAGAAATATATTTTGTCCCTAAACCTTTGAGTGCTTTATAAACCAACAGCAGTATTTTAAAGTCAATTCTTTGACAGACGGAAAGCCAGTGTAAGGACCTCAGAACTGGAGTGATGTGATCCACTTTCTTAGTCTTAGTGAGGACTCGAGCAGCAGCGTTCTGAATCAGCTGCAGCTGTCTGATCGATTTTTTAGAGAGACCTGTAAACACACCATTACAGTAGTCGAGTCTACTGAAGATAAACGCATGGACAAGTTTTTCCAGATCCTGCTGAGACATAAATCATTTAATCCTTGATATATTCTTCAGGTGATAGTAGGCTGACTTTGTAATTGTCTTAATGTGACTGTTGAAATTCAGGTCTGAATCCATGACTACACCAAGATTTCTGGCTTCGTTTGTGGCGTACTGCAGCAGCATTTTCTGTGGTCTCATATGAATGCATAGCATTTCCCAGCTCATAACTCAGAGCCTAGACAGCAAACAGCAACACTAAAAGAACCCTAATTAAAATAACCCTAACTAAAAGAACCCTAACCCTGCATGCAAACTGCAGTTTACCGGAGGCGAGTAGAATGAATGAATGAATGAATGAATGAATGAATGAATTTTTATTTGCGTGTCCTGCCACCCAAAGTGGCCCATCCCATATGGGATTATACGACACAGTTAATAATATAACCTTGCCAGTCCCAGTAGTGAAGTAGTGGACTTCATAGGAACAGGTCACCGGTGAGGCTACTACAGGCCACACGCTTGGTCCTTGAAGACGAATTCCACAGAAATCCTCTTATGTTCTCCAGAATTCAACACTCAAGTCATGGAGACCTGAGAGGGCCTTGATACTGAGACAGTCACACAGCATGTGGAGGGTGGGAAGGGAGGCTGGATGAGTGAGTTTGACCAGAGCTGCTGTGAGCACTTCAATTAAATCAATCCTCCAGCCAGAGTTTCCCAGAGAAGTCAGAGTACTGCCCGACATATAGACCCGATATATAGACCAGATATATAGACCAGATATATAGACCACATATATAGACCAGATATATAGACCACATATATAGACCAGATATATAGACCACATATATAGACCCGATATATAGACCCGATATATAGACCAGATATATAGACCCGATATATAGACCAGATATATAGACCAGATATATAGACCAGATATATTGACCAGATATATAGACCCGATATATAGACCAGATATATAGACCAGATATATAGACCAGATATATAGACCAAATATATAGACCAGATATATAGACCACATATATAGACCCGATATATAGACCCGATATATAGACCCGATATATAGACCAGATATAGACCCGATATATAGACCAGATATATAGACCAGATATATTGACCAGATATATAGACCCGATATATAGACCAGATATATAGACCACATATATAGACCCGATATATAGACCCGATATATAGACCAGATATATAGACCAGATATATAGACCAGATATATAGACCAGATATATAGACCCGATATACAGACCACATATATAGACCACATATATAGACCCGATATATAGACCAGATATATAGACCAGATATAGAACCGATATATAGACCAGATATATAGACCAGATATATTGTAGGAGCTGAATTTGTTTGTTTGTGTTTAATGTTTTGTCCAGTGTCGCCCCCTACAGGTGAAGATGCCTGCCACTGATAAATTGGGGTGCACTGCGCATGATGGGAAAAGGCGGGTGTGGCGATACCGTCATTGACCTCAGCCACAGCCCTGAGCCCATTCAGAGAATCTAATTTGTTTGTTTAATTTATTTTGTAAATAAATCCCAATTTAACTGTAAGCAACAGTTTGGACTTGGATTTCTTTTTGGGATTAGGAAGGCTGCGAGTCAGACAAGTACACCTGCCTCCATGGAAATGGAAAAACAATATAGAGTGATTTTTGCCATTACAATAGTCAATGACGCCGCTTTGGACTACAATGGATTAACTTTGGAATGGAGAATTGTCTTGGAATGAACAAGCGCGCTTATTGAGACAAGGAAACGCGCAACGCAAAGAACAAGGAAACTTCTTAAGTGGTATGTTGTTCTTCAAAAGACAAACCTTTTTGAAATGATTGGATATGTTCTTTGAGTACTACTGAAACGAATTCCAAGTTAAGTTTGAGCTCACCTGTGCTGTTCATTATTATTCCATTTTGCTTTGACGCGACCAAATGCTGCCAAACAATTAAGAGTGGTCTGTGGCGGCCTAGTGAGGCAGCTTAAAGGAACGGTGTTTGGTGATTCTATACTGATTGAACAAGGACGAATTCCATTCTTGGGTGTATGCGACATTTGCTTGGTGGAAAACATGGAAGGAAATAAGGACAATCAAACGAAAGAGGTTGATTTGCATGAGGAAAAAATACCTGATGATCAAACTGAGGAGGTCAAAGAGCTTAACGCTCAAAATAATATAAAAGTTGTTGAAAAACGACAAGTGAAACTGACAGAAAAGGCATTGCTTTCGAAAATAAGGGATTTGGAGCAAGCACGAAAATCTAAACTAAACAAAGCTGCCAGCTTAAAAAGCACAATTCAAGAGTTGATTGAATCCAGTGATGATTCTGAAATAGAGGGTAACTTCAACAAATATGAATTATTAATTTTCGATGCAAAGAAGGCGCATAATGCTCTGCTTGAGTTGTTACCTACTGAAGAAGGGGAAAAACATGAGATCTGGTTCAAAGCAAAACTACTGGGTGTCAATGAATTTTCCCACAACGTCAAAGAAATATTAAGATTTAAGTGTGCACGGGATGGCACTACTGGAAAGGGTGAAGATGACGATGAAATAAAACCATCTGACAGTGCATCAAATGTCACAATTAAAAGTCGCTCCAGTTTAAGGTCAATAAGATCAAAGGCCTCAATTGAGGCTACGTGTGTACAAGCTGAAGCCAAGAGGGCCGCGCTCCTGGCGCACGCAGAAGTTCTAAAAAGAAAGCAGGTATTGGAGGAACAGGCGGAAAGGTTGCGCAGACAAATGGAGCAAATTAACCTTGAGGGTGAAATTAAAGCTGCAGATGCCGAACTAGAGGTTTTACGAGCGTTCTCTGATGGAGATGGAATGAGCTCATATTTGAAAAGGCACAGATCAAGAGAAACAAATGTAATATCTGAGCCACAGGAGTCAATGTCATCAAAGGTTGTGGGCCCTGGTGCAAAGCCCAAAAAATGCACACCACCAGTGGACACCAGAGCCAAGCCCGACACAAATGTTGCAAGAATCGCAAGGACTAACAATGTTGCAAGCATAAATGACAACTCCCCACTACAGATTCTACAAAAGCAAAATGAAATATCTGGATTGCTCATAGAACAACAAAAGGCAAGCCAACTTCCACCAAGAGAAATACCTGTCTTTGAAGGCGATCCTTTGAAATTCAAGATTTTCATGCAAGCTTTCAAACACTGTGTTGAAGAGAAATGCACAACCAAAGGGGATTGCATGTACTTTCTGGAAAGGTACACCAGGGGGCGTCCAAGAGACCTGGTGCAAAGTTGCTTACATATGGATGCAGAAAGAGGCTTTGAAGCGGCCAAATCCCTCCTACAAGAGCATTTTGGCAATGAAACCATGATCACTGCAGCATATATGGAAAAGTTCAGCCAATGGCCTGCTGTTAAGGCGGAGAATGTTACCTTGCTCCAGGATTATGCTTTATTCCTGCGTGGATGCAACAATGCAATGGCTGATTTGCCAGACATGAAAGAACTTGATATGTCTGCTAATCTTAAAGTTGTGATTTCAAAACTTCCTTTCAAATTGAGGGAACGATTCAGAACTGTGGCATGTGGCATTCGTGAAAACCAAAAACGCAAACCAAACTTCAGTGATGTTGTTCAATTTGTGGAACGTCAATACAAGCTCTTGTCTGATCCCATTTTTGGGGATATCCTTGCCACTGAAAGAGGAGCACCTATCAAAAGAGATGTGCCCATTTGGAGAGATGTGCCCAGAAAGGATGCACATGTAACAAACCCAAAGCCAAAAAAAGAGAACTTTGCCACTAATGTCTGTGCTGTTAACAAACCACACTACAAGGAGACAAAGCAAACCAGACTGAGTGAGACAATGAGCAACAGTAATTGTTTATTTTGTTCACAAGGTCACCATCTTAAGGAATGTGAACAGTTCACCAAAACCCAACACCGTGAAAAGGTCAACTTCTTAAAGGAAAAGGGAGTGTGTTTTGGATGTCTCAGAACTGGGCATTTAAGCAAGAATTGCGAAAAGCGCATGATCTGTGACAAATGCAACATGAATCATCCAACGGCTTTACACATTCACTTCAAGACCAAGGTGGACAAGGCAGTGAATACCAGTGAACCTGGATTAACTGTAAACAGCGTGCTCGTGTCAGCTCAAGCCTTTGGAAGCCAAACAGGGGCCGGTAGCCATGGAATGCTCCCGATTCTTCCAGTTCAGGTCAAAGCAAGAAAGGGCAACAAAGTGATTCAGACCTATGCATTTTTGGACAGTGGGTCGACTTCTACCTTCTGCTCTGAAGCACTGATGCGACGGCTGAACCTGACTGGGAAAAGATCAAAGATTTGCTTGTTAACAATGAGCCCAAAGACATCAGTGTCAACACACATTGTGAGTGAACTTGAGATATCTAGCCTTAAGGGAGAAAGGTACTACGCACTTCCCAATGTTTACACCCAAAAAACCATACCAGTGACTACAGCGAGCATCATCAAGTCTGAAACCCTCAAGAAGTGGTCCTACCTTGATCACGTTGACGTCCCTGAAATCCAGGCTGAAGTAGAGTTGTTAATAGGTACAAATGCTTCAAAATTGCTGGAGCCATGGGAAGTGGTGAACAGTCAAGGTGAGGGACCCTTTGCCATTAAAACCCTATTGGGGTGGGTCGTGAGTGGCATAAGTGAGGATGGAAAAGGTGATGTTAATAATGATGGCTATCATGTTGCCAATATGAACAGAATATCTGTTGAGTCACTGGAGCTGCTATTGGAGAAGCAGTATGAACATGATTTCAGCGAAAAGGCTGCTGAGGACAAGGAAGAAATGTCAAGAGAAGAGATGAAATTCATTGACATTATGGAGCAGTCTGTGAAGTTACAAGAAGGACATTACAGTCTAAAGCTGCCATTTAGGAACCAAAAGGTAAAAATGCCTAACAACCGTTGTGTTGCTCAACAGCGCCTCACAGGAATAAGAAAAAAAATGGAAAGAGATGAAAAGTTTCATCAAGAGTACACAGCATTTCTGGAGGATGTCATTAAAAGGGGCTTTGCTGAGATTGTCCCTGAGGATGAAAGGCGTGATGGTGAAGACAATGTGTTCTACATTCCACATCATGGGGTTTACCACCCACGCAAAGGCAAGTTGAGGGTCGTTTTTGACTGTGGAGCTAAATTCAAAGGAACGTCCCTGAATGATGAGCTTATTCAGGGTCCAAACCTCACAAGTTCCTTAATAGGAGTGCTCCTGAGATTCAGACAAGAACCGGTTGCATTTATGTCTGATATTAAGTCCATGTTTTATCAGGTCCAAGTAGCCAAAGAACACAGAGACTTTCTCCGTTTCTTATGGTGGACCGATGGAGATTTGACTAAAGAAGCTGTTGAATACAGGATGACTGTGCACCTATTTGGAGCAGTGTCGTCTCCCAGCTGTGCATCCTATGCTTTAAGAAGGACTGCGGATGACCACCAGGACATCTTCGTGGAGGAAGTGGTTGACACTGTGCACAGGAATTTCTACGTGGATGACTGCTTGAAAAGTTCACCTTCTGTGGAAAAAGCAGTACAGACTGTGAAAGACCTTACTGACCTTTGCCAGAAAGGAGGATTTCATCTCACCCAGTGGGTCAGCAACCGCCGTGAGGTCCTCCAAACCATTCCTGAGCAAGAACACTCAAAAAATGTGAGTGCACTCAATCTGGACAGAGACCATCTCCCAATGGAGAGAGCCTTGGGCCTCCAATGGTGTATGGAAAGTGACACCTTCAACTTCCGTATGGACTGTAAGGAAAGGAGGCCAACAAGACGAGGGATTCTATCAGTCGTCAGCTCAGTGTATGATCCCTTGGGATACATTGCAGCAGTAACGCTTCCAGCCAAGAACATCTTACAAGAGCTGTGCAGACAAAATTGTAGATGGGATGAAGAAATTCCGCAAAATTTACAGCAAAAATGGATCAATTGGTTGACTGACCTGAAAGGGCTTTCAAAATTTTACGTGAGCAGGTGCTTGAAGCCGCATAACTTTGGACCACCTGTCCACGCCCAGTTGCACCACTTTGCCGATGCCTCGGAGGTAGGCTACGGCACAGTGACATACCTAAGGATACAGAATGAAGTGGAGGATGTGCACGTTTCTTTCCTTCTTGGAAAATCCAGAGTCATACCACTAAAACCTGTAACCATTCCTCGTTTAGAGCTTACCGCTGCCGTCTTGGCTGTTTGGGTGGACAAAATGGTAAAGGCGGAGCTACAGCTTCAGCTTGAAGAGTCCTGTTTTTGGACAGACAGCAGCACAGTCCTGAAGTACATCAACAACGAGAACAGGAGGTTCAAAACATTTGTGGCCAACAGAATAGCTGCAATAAGGAAAATGACAGACCCAGCCCAATGGAGGTACATCCACACCTCACAAAATCCTGCAGATGACGCGTCCAGAGGATTGACCGTTCACAAGCTTCTGAACAACAAGACATGGTTAAGAGGTCCAGAATTCTTGTGGGAAACAAAGAGGACATGGATGCACTGCGAGATTGAATCCACGCTGGACGAAGACGATCCAGAGGTCAAAAAGGAGATCTCTGCGCATGCAATCAGTGTACAGAACAGCAGCGCAACAAGTCAGCTCATCATGTACTACTCTGATTGGAAAAGACTGAAAACTGCAGTAGCATGGATGTTGAGATTAAGAAAGACTCTGTTGGAATTGAGTCAAAAAAGGAAACAACTGATGTTGGCTGTCCCTGCAGATCTCAATCAGATCAACCAAGAGATGGTGAAAGCCAGACAAGTGCTGTCAAGTGATGACCTGTCAAGGGCAGAAAGTGCTATTATACAGTTCTGCCAAAAGGAAAGATTTAACAGTGAAATGTGTGCACTGCTGTCTGGAAAACCTGTGAAGAGAAGTAGTGCGATCTACAAGCTGGACCCTATTCTGGAGAAAGGATTTCTGAGAGTGGGTGGAAGGCTATCCAGGACTGCTATGCCAGAAGAGAGCAAACGCCCAATCATCCTAGCAAAGGATCAACACATCTCCATGTTAATTCTGAGACACATTCATGAACAGCTGAGGCATGGCGGGAGGAACTCCATCCTTTCCAAGCTGAGAGAAAAGTATTGGATCACCCACGCCAATTCAGCTGCAAGAAAGATCCTATCAAAGTGCGTGTTTTGCAGGCGTCACAAAGGAAAGCTGTGTGATCAAAAGATGGCTGACCTACCAAAAGAAAGAACAACTCCTGACTTACCTCCATTTACCCATGTCGGGGTAGATTACTTTGGGCCTATTGAGATAAAGCAGGGACGGTCCTATGTGAAGCGTTACGGAGTCATCTTTTCATGTATGACAAGTAGAGCAGTTCATTTAGAAGTGGCTCACTCCTTGGACACAAGCTCTTGTATCAGTGTCATCCGTCGGTTCATGTGCCGTAGAGGACCAGTGTCTACCTTCCGCTCTGACAATGGCACAAACTTCAAAGGAGCAGAAAAGGAGCTGAAAACCGCTATTGCAGAACTGAACAATGGGAAGATTGAGAAATCATTTATACATGAAGACATTAAGTGGAGTTTCAACCCACCAGCAGCCTCACACCACGGCGGTGCTTGGGAAAGCATGATCAGGCTGGTCAGAAAGGTGCTAGTATCCGTTCTACAGCAGCAAGTCTTGACAGATGAAGCATTGGTCACTGTCTTATGTGAAGCTGAAGCAATATTGAACGATCGACCCATCACAAAGCTCTCAGAGGATCCGAACGACCTAGAACCCTTGACTCCAAATCATCTTCTCACACTGAAAAGGAAGCCGATTTTGCCCCCAGGTCTGTTTGATCAAAAGGACCAGTATGCAAAAAGAAGATGGAAACAGGCACAGTATATTGCAGATTTATTCTGGAAAAGATGGTCAAAAGAATATCTGGCAGGATTACAAGAACGACAGAAGTGGAATGACACAAAGCGTAATCTTGCAATAGGAGACATTGTTTTAATCGCGGATGCGACTGCCCCACGAAACTCCTGGCTGATCGGAAAAGTGATCAAGACTTTCCCTGACAGATCAGATGTGGTCAGATCTGTTCAAATCCAGACAAAAACAAATGTCATTGAAAGGCCAGTGACCAAGTTGTGCTGCATCCTAGAGGCAGATGAATGAAGCAAAGGCCCAAGGGAAGTACTGTATCAACTTTATTATCATTTCTAGACAGTAATTGATTGAGTAATTGATTTATGTTTCATAGCTCCTATTGTAGTTAAATTATGAAATTGGTTCTTAAAGAACAATTTAGGGGCCGGTGTGTAGGAGCTGAATTTGTTTGTTTGTGTTTAATGTTTTGTCCAGTGTCGCCCCCTACAGGTGAAGATGCCTGCCACTGATAAATTGGGGTGCACTGCGCATGATGGGAAAAGGCGGGTGTGGCGATACCGTCATTGACCTCAGCCACAGCCCTGAGCCCATTCAGAGAATCTAATTTGTTTGTTTAATTTATTTTGTAAATAAATCCCAATTTAACTGTAAGCAACAGTTTGGACTTGGATTTCTTTTTGGGATTAGGAAGGCTGCGAGTCAGACAAGTACACCTGCCTCCATGGAAATGGAAAAACAATATAGAGTGATTTTTGCCATTACATATATAGACCAGATATAGACCCGATATATAGACCCCATATATAGACCCGATATATAGACCCCATATATAGACCAGATATATAGACCAGATATATTGACCAGATATATAGACCAGATATATAGACCAGATATATAGACCAGATATATAGACCAAAGCAGACGTCCAGAGAACGCGTAAACTCCAAAGAGAGTGAAAATGGCAGTTGTGGCAATCAGCGAGTACCCATGATATCCCAGACACATGTGATCAGGAGAGGTGAGGAAAGGTCTCTCCAGACCCCAGCCTGCTCCTGTCCTAGTAGATAGAGAGAGAGAGACTGGAAGAGAGAAAGAGAGAGAAAGATAGAAAGAGAGAGCAATTGAAATAGAGAGAAAGAAAGAGACAAAGAGAGAGACATTGAGAGAGAGCAAGAAAGAGACATAGAAAAACAATTGAGAGAGAAAGAGAGATTGAAGGAGAGACAGATTGAGACAGAGAGAGATAGAGAGCGAGCGATAGAAAGAGAGAGCAAGTGAAAAAGAGAGAGAGAAAGAGAGATTGAAAGAGAGATTGAAAGAGAGATACAGATTGAGCGAGAGGGAAAGAGAGAGACAGCAAGAGCGACTGAGGAGGGTTAAGTTTAGGGCCTGGTCCTACCTGGCCTTGGGGCGTCCACTGGCTTTGCCTGTGCAGAGCAGCCGGCCCTGGGCTCCGCTTCTCCCCCACGGCATCCTGCCCGTCTCCCCCTGACCGCTGCCCAGCGGAGGAAACAGCAGCTGCCTGCCCCAGGACCCAGCCAAGCTGCTTCCTCCTAATCTCCTCACTACATAAACACATTAGAGCCCGGGCCACCTCACAGGCACGTCAGAGACCTACATCCTGGGGCAGGAAGGCAGGAGGCTGGCTTTGGGACGGGGGGGCGGGAGGTGGGACAGCGTGCCTGGCCTGGCCTGGTCTGGCTTGGCATGGCATGGCATGGCATGGTCTGGTCTAGCCTAGCCTAGCCTAGCCTAGCCTAGCCTAGCCTAGCCTAGCCTAGCCTAACCTAGTCTAGTCTGGTCTGGCCTGGCCTGGCCTGGCCTGGCCTGGCCTGGCCTGGTCTGGCTGGGTCCATACAAGTACTGTACACATACAATACAAAGACCTCACCATTTACACACACATACACACACATACACACACACACACACACGTGTGCGCACATGCACATACTGTAGTAGACACACACACACACACACACACACACTCGCACGCACTCACATGCACACAAGCACGCACGTGTCTCACTTCCTCTCTACACACTGGGACTCAACTCTCCTCCAGACGGCTACTGAAGGTGGTGACCTAGTCTAGTCCGCTCTCCCAGATCCTGTTTCTGACCACAGACACCGAACCTGACCTCACCCTCCCACAGTATCACTGCTCGCACACCCCACTGCCTTGACCCTGACCCCCCCCACAGTATCACTGCTCGCACACCCCACTGCCTTGACCCTGACCCCCACCAGTATCACTGCTCGCACACCCCACTGCCTTGACCCTGACCCCCCCCACAGTATCACTGACACCGACACACTATGTTTGTGATAAGTATCCTGTGAAGCATACATACTGACCTTTCTTGGATGTGTGGTTTTCCCATGTTGAAAGGCGGTCGCTTGATCGCCACCTCACACCACCTGTTATATGTCCGCACAGCATCAGCACCTAGAGCCTGATCACCTCCACCAGATCACTGCTCCGAGCCTGATCACCTCCACCGGATCACTGTTCCGAGCCTGATCACCTCCACCGGATCACTTCTCCGAGCCTGATCACCTCCACCGGATCACTGCTCTGAGCCTGATCACCCCCACCGTATCACCGCTCTGAGCTTGATCACCTCCACCGTATCACCGCTCCCTGAGTCTACTCTGAGCGGAGGTATTAGCTCGCCACCAGCTGTTAGCCACAACCTCTCTCTCCGCCTCTCTCCCACACAAGGTTGTTAAGCTGAGAATCATTATATGGTCATACTCAGTCACACCCAGATTTTCTAATCCCAGCTGGTTACCTGGGTGGAGAGGTCTATACGTGTGTGTGGGGTGTCTGAGGGTTCATCAGTGTTTACTCAGAACATGGGTGGCGTCTCTACATTACTGACGGAGGCTTATCCTCCAGGAATAGGTTGTGACACATCCCTGATAAACTTGAAATTCCACATACAATATGGGCTTGTGACGTAGCTTTGACCAACATTAACTTACAGTGTCTAAAACAAGTACAAACCACAATAGTGCTGTAGAAAGAAGTGAATATCCAGTCACGCATGTAGGATTTTTGAGGATGAGGCTAAATCATCTTTAAAAATGAACTTGTACTCTAACAGGCCTTCATCAGGGGGTCAAACAAAAAAATGGTTTTGAAATAAAACATTATCACTCTCTAACTTCCCTCACAACTTCCCTTCTCCGTTCCCTACATTGGCTCCCTGTAGCAGCTCTGGTACTAGCCTACAGGGCACTGAAAGGAACAGCTCCCTCCTTCCTCCAGTTCAGTCAAGCCCTACACCCCCTTCCGACCGCTACACTCCGCTACCTCGGGTCAGGCCAGGGTGGAATAAACTGCCCACTGACGTCAGGACAGCAGAGTCGCTGCCCATCTTTCGCCACTGGCTCAGAACTCACCTCTGCATGAAGTACTACCACCATCCTCCTTCTTAAGAGCCACTCTTGCACTTTGGCTTGAGCATTAGATTATGCTCTTAGTCACTTGTTTAGAAAGGAGACAAGTAGTAGTACACTGACTATCTGCGTTAAATGCAATTATTGTAAGTCGCTAAATGACTGCTAAATGACTGTAATGTAATGTAATGTAATGGTACTAGTGTTGTCATGATACCAAAATTATGACTTTGATACGATACCTGCCCAAAATATCTCGATACCGATACCGAAACGATACCAAGGTGAAAATCTAAAACATAAGGAAAAGTAATGGAATAATATATGACAGAACATGGAACTTTAAATTGTTGGCCTTCTTTAGTGCTCTGTTCATATTATTATTATTATTATTAATTAACCCAGGCCTATTGAAGCATTATCAGAAGAGATAATGGTCTCACGGTTAACAGTTCTCTCGCTCTAGGAGGTCGGAGCAGGTATTGATTTTTTTGTCACACATGCGCTAGGCAGAGAGCTAGGCCTGCAGCCAGGCTGCAGCTATGCTAGCTAAAAGTCTCATGCTACGGATGAAAAATAGCTTCTCTAGCTATCATCTGGTGAAATAAATGTATTGTGCATTCATACATTCAAACATAAGGTAGGCTAAATATCCTTCGGTTGTATTCAGTTACAGTACTGGTGTTGCTGCTGTGTGTTATCTTCTATCACATTCGCTAACCTGTCGCTCTTTGAATTGTTTGTGTAAGTCGGCATGTCTGTGCAAGATGCTTTGCCAGGTTGGTCGTATTGGCTCCCTTGGTCCGTGGACTTGCCCTCACTGTCGGCTCTGTAAGCAAAATAATGCCAGATTTCGCTGCGCGCATCAGCTTTATCGACAAGCTGTGGACGCATTTGTACTTGTAGCCATCTCAGGTTAGCTACCGTCCTCTCGAACATGCTGCGTGCATATGAGGGGGAAAACTGTCGCGCTGCTCGCTGCAGAGTGAGAGAGCGAGGAGAGAGAGAGAGCGCACACACCCACACACACACACACACACACACACACACACACACACACACACACACACCCACACACACACACACTGCCCCGCGACTCGGGGATCTTGGGAGAGAGAAGCAGAGCGCTATTAGCCTACAAACAAACACTGCTTCACTGTCGCATGAACGCAACTCAATATATACGGCTCTTATTAAAACACTGTCTTTCTTAAAGTATCGATACTTTAAATTTGGGTATTGTACCGTTTTGACGACAGAGTATCGCGGTACTTTCCTAGTATCGATACACTGTGCCACACTAAATGGTACAGTACTAGTTATCTATCTCATACGGGCATGTCCCGTTAGAAAACTCTCCATGTGGAAGCATTGAGGGTGTTCATGGTCTGATTGATGGGTCCAATAACTGTGTTGGACAAGGAGGACGCACAGCAGAGCTCAACACAGAGGGTTGGTTGGTTCTGGGCTAAGAAGAGAAGCTGGATTAGATCAGATTCCTGTCAGCTGGTCAGTTAACCTGCCCACCATGAGAGCAGCCAGCACCAGATCACCTGCAGATTACACAGGGGGAGAGAGAGAGGGAGAGAGACAGAGAGAGGGAGAGAGAGAGAGAGAGGGGGAGAGAGAGAGAGAGAGAGAGAGAGAGATCTCCACCCTCCATCTGACCCACATTCTCTCTCCCTTGGTCCAGCCAGCCATTCTCTCATCCTGCTTAGTCCAGCTAGTCCAGGAGGCCTGCCGCCCTGTGACCCTGCCACCCTGTGACCCTGCCGCCCTGTGACCCTGCCCTCTGACCCTGCCGCCCTGTGACCCTGCCAGCCTGCGTGTGATGGCTCTGGACCTTTCTCTCTCTCTCTCTCTCTCCCCCCCCCCCCCCCCCCCTCTCTCTCTGTCTCTCTCTATCTCTCTCTCTCTGTCTCTCTCTCTGTGTGTGTGTGTCTCTCTCTCTCTCTCTCTCTGTCTCTCTCTCTCTCTCTCTCTAGCTGAATCCCAATCTGAGTGCGCAAACCACCCTTGCGGCCCCTTGCACTTGCGGCCTGAGGCCTGAGCAGTTAATTGACGTCAACTGGAAGGGCCAGAGGGTGCAGGGCCGTGAATTAAATGGGACAGCACTTCCAGCGGCGTGCCAACGATTCCCAAGCCAGTGCCCCTCCCACTTTGTTTTCATTGGCAGTCGCGTCCCTCCGACGCAGAGGCTGCTCTGACGCGCTCCTCAGCTCTCCGCTCGGCTCTGCAAATTGACCGAATGACGTCTGTTTTTATTTAATAATAATTAAAAAATTATGTTGGGTGGGATATGTTTGCAGCATGTGGATTTCAAGATAAATGTTGTGTTATCAGCAAATGTCATCATTTATGTGTGATGCACTCGGATCATGACTCGGATGCACTCAAGCACTGTGTCACATGAGACGCGGTGGACTGTGGGTATTTTCTGCTCCTAAGTCCGCGAAATTGCAGACTTTCGGTAAGTGCGGTTAAAGTGCTCAAAATGGCGGCAGTGGCGCACTTGTGGACCTAGCAATTCCATTTTGGGACTACCCTGAGCCCTTGTGGACTTAGCAGGAACGCACATGTAAGGCCACAAGGCCACGAGTGCTCTGCACTTTCGCCTAAGTGTGCGATTTGGGATTCAGCTTTTCTCTCTCAGCAGGCAGTGCTGAGGGCCTGTGCAGGGCAGGGAGGAGGGGGGAGGACGGGGTAGAATGGAAGCCACGCCCTTTCAGAGCCACAGCCCGTCAGATCTATTCAGACTGCTGAGAGTCGGATTAAGACTGCTGAGAGTCAGATTCAGACTGCTGAGAGTCAGATTCAGACTGCTGAGAGTCGGATTCAGACTGCTGAGAGTCGGATTCAGAGTGCTGAGAGTAGGATTCAGACTGCTGAGAGTAGGATTCAGAGTGCTGAGAGTCGGATTCAGAATGCGGATTCAGATTGGGTGCGTTAAGTAAATGGTAAATGGACTGCATTTATATAGCGCTTTTCCACCTTAGCGGCACTCAAAGCGCTTTACAATGGCCTCTCATTCACCCATTCACACACAAATTCACACACCAATGGTGGTAACTGCCATGCAAGGTGCTAACCTGCTCATTGGGAGCAATTTGGGATTAGGTGTCTTGCTCAAGGACACTTCGACATGTGGACAGTCGGAGCTGGGATTCGAAACGCTGACCCTTTGATCACTGAACGACCTGCTCTACCAACTGAGCTATAGCCGCCCCACAAAAAAAAGTAAAAAAAAAAAAAAAGTAGCTGAGCGCTCACTCTTAGAATGCTGACTTTGAGCGGTTTTAAAAAACACTTAGCGGTCTGCTCTAACCGAGCGCTGAGTTGCTAGGAGACGAGAACTTTTCACCTGTTGTCAATCATGTGTGATTAGCGAGCAGCGTCCCAACGATTCCCAAGCCAAAACGTGCCCCTTGTTTGTTTTTGCTCAGGTGATGATGATTATGACGTGGTGTTTGGCTCAAACAGATCATAGTTCAAAACTGCCCACTTGTGCTCTGAGCAGATCAGTCTGAGCGTAACTGAGCAAACCCGTGAAACCCGTTAAGTGAATTCTGATCACTGATCGCTCAGCTACTTAACGCACCCACTGAGTCAGAATCAGGGTCAGACTCAACGGACCTCCCACTACAGACGCGTGCTGATGCACATCTCCGCCACAACACCCGGCACGCTTTCACACCGGGTCAAAACACGTCATAACCCCGGTCCCCCAGAGAGGATGCACCTGGATGAGTTCTAGAGGGAGATGCCACAGCCAGCTGCTGTTATTGTTTCTGTAAGAAATGAAATTCCTTAAGGGATGAGTATGAATGTGTCTGTCATAATGATGCAAGTCCAATGGTATTCACTTTAGTTTCCACTGTGTTAAAAACAACAGCCAAGGTAACAGGCCTGCACCCCAGAGCAGAGCTGGACATTAAGGTAATTTCTTCCTCGGAATGTGTGTCAGGCCTAGCCACATGATACATGTGGGTGACGAGGTCATTCCTGTGTATGAAAGCATGGCATTGGAATTATTGCAGAGGCTGATTGAAAAGAAAAAAGGGCACATCCACTATGCAGACCAGGGACAGGACAGAAGGACAGACCAGAGTGCAAATGAGAAAAAGAGTAGAGTCCTCACACTGGAGCATATAGAAAAATGGAATGTTCCCAAAAGTTGATTAAATATGACGTTTCAATCTTATTCGATCTTCATCAGAAGGTTAGCCATTATAATATTATATACAGGCCCGTAGCCAGGGTGGGGATCAGATGGATCGAACGAACCCCCCCTCATGACCGAAGGTCCAGAATTTAAGACAAAAGCCCCCCCCCCCCAAAAAAAAAAAACTGTCCGCCCCCCGTCAACAAATTGATTATTGTTGATTATATATATAATCAATATTCAATAAACTATTGGGAACATTCCATTTTTCTATATGCTTCAGTGTGCGGACTCTACTCTTTTCTACTCTTTTTCTAATTAGTGCAGAGGCACCATGTGACTCAATATGGACATGCATCATAAGTCTGAAAGTCAATCTTATTGATAACCATGCGATTTATATCAAATGTGCGTGTAAACAGGGCCTGTGAGGCTTATCCAACTGAATTATCCATAGTTTGAGTAAAATTTTATGACACACAAATTCTCGCACTGCCAGGAAGATTGATGTTACTGCAAATTCAGGTTCCCTCTCTCTTCTCATTATCTGAGTGTGGTGAATGTCATCATCACACATAATTCACATAAGGTGATTAGATCAGAACACTGCACACATACACACTGCCCTGCATTAGACAACACAACAGACAACATAAACACCTGCCTGATGTGCCCATAATCCCCACACATAATCTCACTACAGCAGGCACCTACCAGGAAAATGGCCTCTAATGGATTCTGTCACCCCCCCCCCCCCCCAAACCATAAGGGAGGCTAGGATTACAGGGTTAGGGTCAGGCTAATACTGAGTTAGGCTACTACTAACTGCTGGGGCACAATGGCCTGGGTAGCCATGCTGAAGCCCAGAGCTGAGCCAAACAACCCCTGGTAGTGACCGGCCCCAGGCATGCTGGGTAATGTCCTGGTGGGGATCTCCCTGACGTCAGACTGAACTGACCAGGTCACTTGCGCTGTGACCAGTCGGGTCCACTACATAGATCTGTTACTTGACAGTTCATCTGAATGCAATCGGGGTGTGTTCGATTTGTCTTGCATTGAATGACGGGGAAAGTCAGTATAATAATGTCCAGTATGGAGGCAGGGTAGCTGTGTGTCACACCCTTAAGTGGCCCAAAGGGGGGCAGCAGGATGAGGGGAACAGTGGGTCCACCACACATTGCATTTCATCAGTCATTTAGCTGACGCTTTTATCTAAAGTGACTTACAATAATTGCATTTAATGCAGGAAACATCAGTGTACTACTACTCGCCAAAACTCACAATTGCATCTCCTTTCTAAAACAAGTGACTAACATAATCTAGTGCTGAAGGCAAAGTGGGTGGGAATGAAGATAATGGACTCCCTCCCAGTAGAATTAGACCATTACATGACCAGCTAGGTCAATGTGCTCTGACAGAATAAAAACCAAGACTTACTATGCCAATAGAACCACTGTAGCCTACGTCACAGAGCACCATGGGCCACCAGGGAATCTGAATGCCATTATAGTCACGGTCACTAATAGTTTACTATAATAGTCTCAGCATGATTTATGATCAGATCCAAGGAAGCTGGTTCACAGTTTACTCTAAAATGCTGTTTGAATACAATTCCGTTTCTGATCTTCAATGATGAATATTATTTTGTGAGATGATGCCGCTGCGATTCTGTGCATTCAAGAATAATGCTATATCGCCTAGTATGCATGAGGGTTTTTCTCAATATGTGAATTGAATTCACTTATTTCCAACCAAAGCTTTGTAATCATCGCACTGCAGCACAAAAGATAAGACAAGAAGTTGCTGCAGCGAGCTGCATACAGGCGCTCGTGACAGGCGGTCTTAGCAACAGGTCTGGATACCCTAGCAACCCGAATCGCTTTGCGATATGGCCACAGCAAAATGAAGCATATCATTCACACAACGTTCACAATTTTACGCACAGCATTTACGCTATAGATAATAAACACGATGCCTTCTTATTCGACCTACAGGCTAAGGCTACCCTGGAAATTCAGAATGTTGATGACTAAAGACTGGGTGGAAGAGAATCGGCCGGTAAAGGAACAACAGTATCTAAATGGTTCTTACCAGCGGAAAGAGCATCCGAGCTGGGGCGCAGGTTCGCAGTAGCCTTGCCTGGCGGAGAGTGCGTGCAGGGAAGGGGATCAACGACAACGGGCTGTGAAAGGCTGCGGTAACCTACTGTACCAACAGATGGTGGGAGCAGCCATCCACGTTATCCCTCTCTCACCTTACGACGTCACCCACTACGACAGTAGGATCGCCATATGACAGGCTGAAGCCACAGTAGAGATTTGCCCTTACCTCTCACTAGCGCAGTGCCCGTGGAGCCAATCGATCGATCTATCTACAGAGTTGGGTGTAACGTGCTATAAAAGTAACGCGTTACAGTAACATGTTGCTTTTGACGGTAAGTAATATAACGCGTTACAGATAGGATTTCGGCAGTTATTACAGTTAATAGCTGTCACATAAATTAGCCTAATGCGTTACCACGTTAGCACAGGGAGAAGGAAGTTTATCGTTTGTGTGTGTGTGTGTCTGTATGTCTGTCTGTCTATCTATCTATCCTTAAGTCGAGACCTTTCTGGCAGTCCAAACCGTGTGTCTCGGTGACCTTCCCACAGGGATATATGGCCCTCTAGGCGCTAGGTGGTAAAGTGCATGGTGACCCTTAGCCTACCCCTACCCGTGCGTATGTGCCATTTAATGGTATGTGCATGTGACATGTTTGGTACTGCGTTTGTTACAGTCAGGTGGACTGTAGGAATTATATCCCGTCTGAATTATATCCTCCCTGTTTTCATTGTGTCTATTTCTGATTCATGTTCATGCCTGGCTGGGGTATTTTGCCAGCTGCCAGTTGTACACAGAACCTTGTGTGTGTGTGTGTGTGTGTGTGTGTGTGTGTGTGTGTGTGTGTGTGTGTGTGTGCGCGTGCGTGCGTGCGTGCGTGTGTACTGTGAACAGTCCTCCGCTGTACTCTTAAGTCTGCCCAAATAGCTTCAGGGGGCAGTATCTTTTTCTTGTCTTTTTTTTACTTGACAGATACAATTCAGCCTGCCTTCCTATGTTTGTTTTCATTGTCCAGTCTTCAGCCTCTCTCAGATGGCCGGCCAGCGTTCGGTCGGCCGGCAGCGATGATGAGCGCAGAGGTCAGTGAAACGGCCCACTCTCTTCCTGCCATTGTTCCAGCGCCCACCCACATGAGGCTTTAGCCACGCCCCCTAGGTCCTGCTCGCTCCCCACGTCCTCGCTGTGCGGTTTCATGGTTTCCATGGATACTGCTGGCGAGTGCGACCGAGGCTGTGGGTGTTGAGACCGCAGCGGGCAGGCAGACAGGCAGCCCGCTAAAATGGAGATCGCTGATTAGAGAGATAGAGAGAAGGATGAAGAGAGAGAGAGAGAGAGAGATAGGGGGGGGGGGTGGTCAGGGAGGCATTCTTCACCACATGGGCTCCGCATGGAAACCTTGCCTTATCCTGCATCCAACAACACAGCAGCGAATGTCCTACCACAGCACACCTAACACCCACACTCTGCCTCCTGTGGACAGTCCTGTCCTTGAGTGCTGGGTCATCCATCTCACTTCCACTAGCCTGCATCTGGAGAGTGAGACAGTAGCTTGACAGCAGCACGCCCACGAGGTGATGAGGCCCTGAGGATGAAACCGGTTAGAGACAGTGGAACGCCATCTCTCCTGCACCTCCTGGAATAGTAGCGTACATCTCTCCAACCCTCCATCTGACCTTTGTCAGCTACACTGTATTCACATAGGCAGGACTCCATTTCTAAAAGATTCTAGATTGAGTCCACTGTTTTCACCTGGGTCAGCTCCAATTAGTGTGGGTTTGAATCAGAGACTGGGTTCAGGCATTGGTTCTCCTGTCGACATACAGTAGGTCCCCTATTATGAAAAACTCACTTTTCCAGTGCTTGTGCGAGTACATTTGGGTCTCTGATGGGCCTACTAGCACACAAACTGTTAAATAAGAAGACCCAGTCAGTCATTTGTTGGCAGCCAAATTCTGAAAACATGTGATTCAACGAGTCATTCAGATTTGACTCACGACTCATTAGAATTATACCGCCCCCCATCTGGAAAAAAAAAAGTTGAGCAAAATTGTTAACTAACTATTCAGAAACGTCCTGCTGCATTTGCATTAGTCAAACTTTTGGAGGCATTGATGGGGTGGGGGTGGGAAGCAGCAGCTCATTTGCATTTAAAGGTACAGACACAGAAACAGCCCGTATAGAACAGGGCTGAGTTTCCCAGAGGCATCGTAGCGCTACGTTCATCGTAGCGCTATGATGAACGCCATAGCTTACGATGAACGTAGCGCTACGATGCCTCTGGGAAACTCAGCCCAGGACTGAAATAGAGGTGTATAGGCATGGGCGTCGGAACCATTATAAGGTATATTTAGGTCCAATAATATTGGACCCACCCACTTTTACCATTGTTTTCTGCACTTATCTACTCAAATTCAGTACATACATTTTATGTACTGAAATATTGAGTGACTCAGTGTGTGAAGACTCTTTTTGTTTTACCAGCATGTACCATTTTCTTTGTCACTATTTTACTTGGACCCCCCCGGTAGTAGCCTACACTTGGTTTGCTCCACCTGCAATACTGCGTGGGCGTTTTCATCTGAGTCTAGACAAGAAGCTGAATCCCAAATCACGCACTTAGGCGAAAGTGCAGAGCACTCGCGGCCTTGTGGCCTTACATGCGCGTTCCTGCTAAGTCCACAAGGGCTCAGGGTAGTCCCAAAACGGAATCCACAAGTGCGCCACTGCCGCCATTTTGCGCACTTTAACCGCATTTACCGAAAGTCCGAAATTTTGCGGACTTAGGAGCAGAAAATACCCACAGTCCACCGCGTCTCATGTGACACAGTGCTTGAGTGCATCCGAGTCATGATCCGAGTGCATCACACATAAATGATGACATTTGCCGATAACACAACATTGATCTTGAAATCCACATGCTGCAAACATATCCCACCCAACATAATTTTTTAATTAGTATTAAATTAAAACAGACGTCAGTCGGTCAATTTGCAGAGCCGAGCGGAGAGCTGAGGAGCGCGTCAGAGCAGCCTCTGCGTCGGAGGGAGATTCACGGCCCTGCACCCTCTGGCCCTTCCAGCTGACGTCAATTAAGTGCTCAGGCCTCAGGCCGCAAGTGCGAGGGGCCGCAAGGGTGGTTTGTGCACTCAGATTGGGATTCAGCTAACGTATACCTGAGCAGAGTAGAGAGTCGACCAACTGAGAAAAGGTAGATGCAACAATACAGCTACATCATAGCTAGTTTTGCCATAAAACGGTTAAAATAGCCTTAAAACGCATTGTAGGCCATCATTGGGGCTTTTACCCTGCCATTTACTGCAGCATTATGCATTGATGGAGCGTATCTTCATAGCTAACTGTTAGCTAGTTAATAATATAATGCTGTGTAGGCTAGGTATAACGTGACTGGACCAGTAGCCTAGCTCTGCCATGGTCCGAGTTAACGCTGGATCTGTAATGTACAGTAGCTACATTTTCAGCTGGTCTTTCTGAGTGAGATCGTGGGAAGCACGTTTTCCGAGTGGGTCTCTGTGTCCTAGCTGCATTTGTCATCCGACTCGTTGTGCCAACAAATTAATGCCCCATAGCCTATTATGGCTCACTCCTTTGGCACCATCTGTTGGTTTGCATTTGTAAATCTTTAAGACGACTCGTCATTATAAGACGTTTTTCTATGAATTAAAGGTGTAATATGTGGATTAAAATAAACATTTTTTCAAAAATAATACATCCATAGGGCTTTGCGAAGGCTGCAGAGTAAAAGTATTGCTTTTCCATAAAAAAATATATTTTGTCTGTAATTATTACATTATGAAATTTTGACAGCATTTTGACAATGACACTCTGTTGATATCATACCAGCCAATAGTATTACAGCATTGGTACTGTGCGCTGGGTTGCCAGGTACTATTCTAGCTTCACCACTGTGAGATTAGCAGTAGCCAGCTAACGTTATACTTCCATGAATTAGCAGCATTATAGATGGTGGTTAGTGTGTGTGCGACTATAAAACGGCAGTTTTCCGTCCACTTCCGCTCACTCTTTTCAGCTAAACGTTTGGTAAAATGGCCGAGTTTCGTCATCCTCCTTCTCCGCCTGAGCCCCGGCGAACCGTGCCATACGAATCTCAAAACCTCAGTGACCGAAGAAGGAGCAAAAGTTGGATAAATATCAGGCCAGCCTTTGCTCGTTGGACGGAGTTTATGGGACGGAGTTTATGGGATAAAGTCGCATGGTGACATTGCTACTTTTCTACTAGACCGGTAAGCTAGCTAACTAGCTATCGTTATCTTTCTTGGAATCTGCATAGCCAGACCTAACATTATCTCCACACTACAGCATCTAACGTAACGTATTACATGACACTCTGAAATACTTGATTGTGATTACTGATTAGTGTAACGTTATGTTCCTCTCAGAGTGAAGACCTTATCACAGTATGACTGAAACAGTGCATTCTCTGGCATTTTGGCAACCAATACGTTGTGTTGTTGCAGTTCTTATCTTTAGACACTAGATGGGGGAAATAATCCACATATTACATATTATACCTTTAAAGCACAAAGAATCATATGACTGCAGAGCATAGCCTAAAGTTTTAGTGATCACAGTTTGCAGTCAAGCAAATGCAGGTTGTACACAGCTTGTAGCCTAGCTGTTGCTGGTATAAGAATATAGTTGTGTAAACTGTGACACATGCTAATTTCTTGCTCTAATGTTCACATTACTTGGAGAATAACTAACCTGCAAAGTGTGTGTGTGTGTGTGTTTGTGCAGGGCTGAAAATTAACACCTGCCACCGGCCAAATGCAGGTAAAATTTCCAATTGGTGACTAGATTTCGGAAGGCTATCTAAAAATATATATATACTTGGTCGGTAGATTTTTTCATCTACAGTCCCCTTGGCAGGTGACTCACCGTGAGCCAAAAAGTTAATTTTCACCCCTGTGTGTGTGTGTGTGTGCACGTAGCCAGACAGAAAAATTTACATAACTTTTTTTTTTGCACCAAAACGCAAAGTAAGAATATTATTGAATAAAATACTACCTAAAAGAATAACTGGTTAATGTTCACACAAGAAATGTGAAATTATGTGAAATATGGAAACACTAATATGGAAATGTTATTATGTCATTAGGCAGCAGAGCAGACAACAAGTGACACACCGCCAGTTCAGGAACAGACAGGGAGAGACAGAGTCACAGGTAAATTAGACTTTTGTTGGCAACATTCTGAAAGCTTGCCAGCTCTCTTTCTCTTGTTGAAGAACAGAAACAAGTAAGGGAAATGTTATTTAGTATGTTAAATTTGTGCAGGAAATATAAATAAATATATATATATATACAACATTATTTGATATTTTTCCTCTTGTTATAGCCAGATAAAAGTATCGAACCACCTGTAAAAATGCTCTAGAATACAGGAATTGGCATCTCTTTGCTTCAAAGTTTTCTGGGGGAGACCAGACCAGACCCCCCACCTATATTAGATTTTTTGAAAAGGAGCATAATAGGGGACCTTTAAAGTCGCACCAAAAGGGAAGTTGGAGAACATCTTGCTTCCGTACTTTGACGTATTTCTGCCTGAAACGTGCTGCAAGGGTGGGACATACGTTTAGATGAATTTCATTGGAACGTTATCGAGTGGGCGGGATATTCAACACTTGAGGCTGCAGAGTAGTTTAGATTGACAGGGTGGATGTTGTGAGATTATTGGCCTAAAGGTAGGTCTAAGGTACCTGGTGTTGTAATTGCACGTGACCTACCGTTTTCAAGGAAGTAAGAAATCATGTACTTTGATATAAGATTACAACAAAAGTAGAATTTTTTATTTTTTTGGGCATACATCGTTGAATAGGTGAACACTATGACCAATTATGTGAACCAAAATGGGACAGAATGGTTTTTTCATTTCTGTGCGACTTTAAGCTGGATTGCTGATTAACTCTAAAGCCCTGCCCCTTTAGGGGGCCTGGGAAAGAGTTCAGGCATCTGCTGCTCCCTCTATCCCATTCCACTCAGGCATGTGAGAGGACGCCCAGGCCTGTAGGCCTATGTCTGTTCTACTCAATCATAGACATGAACATAGTATCAATAAGAGATATGGACTTTTGAGGTCGGACAGGGATGTGAATTCTTAACCCCAGAGAACTGGGATAGCGCGACTACCTCTCACATGCCTCTTATATTATGTATGATGTAAAATAGTAGAACCAACAAAGTATGGCGATATTTAATATGAATAGAAAAAGTGTGTGCTTCTCTTTTTCACCATTCAAACCTACCAATAATTATTTTGTTGTCACTTTAAAAATGGATTTTGTCGCATCTCTTCTCAAAGTTGTTTGATCAGTGCCTTGTACTCTCACCATTAAGTGAACTTTACAGATGTAAACCCGAGTCATTAGTGTCTTGTTTGTAGTGGTGTTTAATTCAGAAACCATTATGTAAACAGCTAAACAATGGCCCTATTGAGGCAAGATAAAAGCAGGTGCTATTTTAGTCATAACTCATATGCCAGAATCCTTCTCAGAGATTAACCCTGAACTGAACCTGGCCGTGTTGAGGGCTGAACACAGCAGTGTTGTAGGGCTGAACACATCAGTGTTGTAGGGCTGAACACATCAGTGTTGTAGGGCTGAACACAGCAGTGTTGTAGGGCTGAACACAGCAGTGTTGTAGGGGCTGTGATCTGAACCCACAGCAGCCTGGATCTGTCTGGATTTGAGTCCTCAACCCTGGATCTGTCTGGATCTGAGTCCTCAACCCTGGGTCTGTCTGGATCTGAGTCCTCAACCCTGGTCTGTCTGGATCTGAGTCCTCAATCCTGGTCTGTCTGGATCTGAGTCCTCAACCCTGGTCTGTCTGGGTCTGAGTCCTCAACCCTGGTCTGTCTGGATCTGAGTCCTCAACCCTGGATCTCTCTGGATCTGAGTCCTCAACCCTGGATCTCTCTGGATCTGAGTCCTCAACCCTGGATCTGAGTCCTCAACCCTGGATCTCTCTGGATCTGAGTCCTCAACCCTGGGTCTTGTAGCTGTGCAGACTATTTTAGTCTCTCAGCTCAAACTGTCGTATCTGAGATCTGGGCAGAGCAGTGTTGTAGGGTCTGTTGGTGGGGGGGGGGGGGGGGAGAACCGCCGGAGGAGGCGAACTATTCCATTATTCCACCATTCCAATTTCCATCCCCCAGCTGATTTTCAATCTAAATTCAATTCCATCTCAGAAATGAAGAGAGAGTGTGATAATCGGAGCGTGTAGAACCCCCAGTAATACCATGATGGCTCAGAGTGAAGAATACATTGGTATAGAATCCTCATAGATAGATCCTTACAGTCAGTGTTGTTGTTGTTGTTTCTTGTTGGACCAGGAAGAGGAAGCGGCCTTATTTGGAGTAGTGTACTACAGGCTGTGAAGGGGCGGTATAATACGCACTATAGGGTGGTGAAGAGTAAACACAGGAGGTACAGTATGCCGTGTATAGCAGCGAGTATAGTATTCTCACCTCTTCACTCACCACTACGCAGCTGCACTTATCTCTGAGCAATGCTATGTGGTTCTGACGGGGACAGCGATGTGTCAGAGCTGAGCTCAGTAGCAGAGAGTAGAGAGTGAATTAGGACAGTGTTAATGAGGGTTTCCTCTTGGCTGCTTTGCGCCTTGGGGCTGCAGCAGACAATCAGCACGACAGCGCCACCTGGTGTCCGAGCTTGGACCATTACACCACATTAGCTCCACAGGTATTTGCTATAATTCATGAATGTATACAGTAAAATGCATAGTATATCGTGAGACTAGTATATGAACATGCAGTGTTCAGTGCAGTCAGCATTCACTATATATTAGTGAATTTCCATGTCCAGTCCATTAAAACATGATTAAAATGGTAATTTCTTCAACTGACCAGCAGATGGTGCTCTTCATCTTCCTAACAATAGCCTAACCCTACCGTCAGACCATGATGCCGCATTACAGCGCTACAGCATCCCTCCCTGCCCCGGGGCCGTCTCCTCTGGGCTTTCTCTCTGAGACTGACGAACCCCATCATAAGGACATGGTGCTACAGTGTCTGCTCAAACATGGGACCTCTCTGCCCATGGATGACAAGCTTCGGGAACACACAAACAGCGTGTAGATAATGTTTACATTCTGTAAAGGCCTGTGTGTCAATCTTCCTTTCTTGATCAATTAAGTATTCACTCATTCATTTGTTCATACATACATTCATTCATTCATACATACATACATACATACACATTCTTTTCAGAGCAGTGCATAGCCTACAGTAGATGTGATGTACAGTACCTGTGCTTTATACACAGTCTTCCCCTATGGAGACAAATAAGACTAAGTCTGAAACACTCTGTCCTTAGTTTGAATTGTAGTGCACTGTCCTCTCTGTCCTCTCTCTGTCCTCTCTCTATCCTCTCTCTGTCCTCTCCCTGTCCTCTTTGTCATCTCCCTCTCTCTGTCCCTCTCTCTGTCCCTCTCCCTGTCCTCTCTTTGTCCTCTCTCTGTCCCTCTCTCAGTTCTCTATCTGTCCCTCTCTCTGTCCTCTCCCTGTCCTCTCCCTGCCCTCTCCCTGTCCTCCCCCTCTCTCTGTCCTCTCTCTGTCCTCCCTGTCCTCTCCCTGTCCTCCCCCTCTCTCTGTCCTCTCAGTCCTCTCTCTGTTGGGACCGCCCCCCATGGTGCTCCCTTGCAGAGTGAGTCACAGATTTAGACCACAAAACACATCTGATTCAATAATCACAGCTCTGGTTTGCTTATAAAAAGACAATGTCTCCTGCTGGTTTGCCTCCATTAGCTACACTGTAACATGCGCGTGCACACACACACACGCACGCACCTGCACCCCTATGTCACCTGTCACTTTACTATATTTCCCTACTTTTTACTCTTGTATATTGTAGGTATATATAAATTATATATTTAATACATATTTATACATATTGTATGTACCTGTATATATTTTGCACTCACTCTTCTATGGACAGTATATTGTTTACTCTGATGTATAGGCTATGCTTTACTCTGATCTATTTTGTAGCCTACCTCCTAAACCCCCCCCGGGGATTATAAAGGTTCTTATCTTAGCTTAGCTAGTGACCCTGGGAATGGGGACAGACCTGGAACAACAACAACAACAACAAAAACATTCTGTCATATTTCAGACAGCATTGCTCGTATGGTCAGTGTCAGCTGGGAACATGGACAGGCAGACGGAAACGCGGCGTGTCAGAGGGTGGCGCTGACAGCATGAGGCCTGTGGGGAAGAGCAGTTTCACCCTCAGGAAAACACCACACAACCACGTGTCCCTTTTCAGGTCAGACAGAACCATTTTGGATTCCACACCGTGGAGGCAAAGTTCTATTTAGAACCTTAAAGGGCTCTAACTGACAGCAAATGGGTTCTATCTGGCACCTTTTTACCGAGGGTTCCCTTACGGGGAGGGTTCTACTATAATAGAGCACTCTCTTTTTCGGAGAGTCGCTCAGTCATCTGCCCTGCAGCGATGCCCTATCAACCACTCAGCCCCTCTGGTGCTCCCAGTGGCCAATCACAGACAGCCCTGCGTGAGCCCAACGCTGTGTTAATAGACTAACTAAATGCAGACACACTGAATCTGCGCTCCCGTGGCGACCGGAAAACCCTGCAGTGTCCTTCCCTGAATGTCAAATAACAGCCCGTGTTTTTTTTCCGCAGCACAACAGGCTAGTGAGACACGCCAGGCGGTCAGCGGTCAGGACTGTGGCCGCCAGCGCTGGAGGTGACTCATCGAGACGACGGGTGAGGAGCGTCATCGCGGTCGGCCGGTATGACGTTGCCCCTGACGTCCCTCAGAAGGTCAGGTAGGGTCGCGGCTACAGCGTCTCTGCGGGACAACGACAATAACGGTGATTTAGATATCCGTCCCACACAGGAAGCGCTTTTCCATGAACTCGTTGGGGGAGCGGTCTAACCAGCTGATTAATTTCTCCTTTTGACTCCAGTGTCAGCAGTATGCAAATGAGTCTCAGGCCTACAGGGCAAGGCTGTGATTTGTGAATGGGATCTGCTCTCTGGCCAGGTCTCCCCCTCTCTCACTGAGGGAGACATGCATCACAGCTCCACCTCTCCTCTGTGAATATACATCTCTACAGGACTGTGAGATAGATCCACGCTGCACTGACTGACACACTGTGCTAATAAGCATACTGTAGAAATAAGCATACTGTAGAAATAAGCATACTGTAGAACCACACTGCACTGATGAAGCAAACTGCACTGTGTGCAATAAACATAGATATGGATGAAGCCAATTACATCTTGTTTTCCACATTCTCATCCATGTCTCTCTCTCTATTCATGATCCAGACCAGGTCCAGACATGAACAGCTGTCTGGTCTCATCCATGTCTCTCTCTCTCTCTATTCATGATCCAGACCAGGTCCAGACATGAACAGCTGTCTGGTCTCATCCATGTCTCTCTCTCTATTCATGATCCAGACCAGGTCCAGACATGAACAGCTGTCTGGTCTCATCCATGTCTCTCTCTCTATTCATGATCCAGACCAGGTCCAGACATGAACAGCTGTCTGGTCAGCATCTTTGCTGCTGGTTCGACATCATGGACCTCATCTCAACTCCAACCACCTCCACAAACACTGGACAACGTATGGATATCCATAGAACCACTAAGATCTGAAATAGACAATACATAGAAGGTCTTAAGTACAATATAACATAATACACACAGTAGTGATAATGAACCTACTCTGTAGCTCAGGTTACATGGTGTTACATCTATAAGCCTCTGTTGTCTTTTGTTAACTGTCTATGTCTACAGGATGTGATGTCAGCGAGGCTAACCAGACGGAAGCATGTGTTGTAGGGGTGTAAGTTTAGACCAGACAGCCCTGGGCTTCAGCCTGAACCCACAGACACGTTATGACAGCTGTCCTTTGTCCTTCCGTAGCTTTGTGGGAATCCATGGCTCCTTCCAAGCCACCCACCCGTGTCCTCCTGCGCTTATACGTCACAGCAGACGTGAAAGTGAACCAGGCAAGGAACATTCTGGATTCATGGAGATGCGTAATCATTAACTCTGCCCTGATCTAATCATGTGGCACTTCTGTTCTTTGCTCCCTCTAGGAACAAGCAGCGATCAAGACCTTGGGCATCCTGCTGACTGCTGACAAACTCACTAGTAAGGTCAAATAAACATTGATTCTATTGTATTCTATTGTATTGCATTGTATTCTATTCCATCATTTTCTATTGTAGATGCTTCCCAGTAGGTTCCTTGCCGTGATGATGCATGATGTCTGTGCATGTCGTTCACCCTGTTTATATTGTGTATTTGTACTGTTTGTATTTGTATATTCTGCAGCTGCATGTTTATTTGCTTCCTTTCTTGGCCAGGTCTCCCTTGAAAAAGAGATTTGTATCTCAATGGATATTTTCCTTGTTAAATAAATGTTAAATAAAGGTATTGGATTCCCTTCTTAGCAGATGGGCTGTCTCAGGGGGTCCATAAGGAAACAGTCAGGCAGTGGAGCCCCTAAACTACAACACAGTCACGTTAACAAGGGTCTCTCTCTCAGAACACTCTCACAGCGGAGCCGTTAAGCTGAGTTAACACTGCAGCGTGTCTCAGGGTAATGCATGAACACAATGTGTGCTCTGTACTTACAGGTGGGGAAAAGGGTGCAAAGTGGCTGTTAACGAGGGCGGTTGATGCCCGTTGACACGCTCCTTGGTGATGTGAAGGATTCGATGGGGCTCCCACCTAGCATCGACCCTACCTGCCCTGTGGAGGAGGAGGGATCAATGACTGCACAGCACAACTGCTCTCAATCTATCCACGCAGCCAATAACCCTAGGAGCCCAAAAACAAATGGGATTTCTTTAGCCAGTGGAAGGCAATGGTGGAAGACAAGGCAAGGCTAGTTTATCTGTAAAGCACATTTCAGCAACAAGGCAATTCAAAGTGCTTTATATGAGACATTAAAAGCATCAAGACAAAGTGCAACACATAAAAGGTCATATAAAACGAAATGCAAAAAAGGACATTTAAAACAAAATGCAGGAAAAATAAAATACAGGAATAAAATGTACAGTGCAGTGTATTAATAAATAATTATTTGATTTAATAAAAAACAGCGGCAAAAAGAAAAGTCTTCAAGGCAATGGTGTTGGTTATACTGTATCCATCTGTTTGTCTATCTGTCTGTATGTCTCTCTGTGTGTCTGTGTTGTTACCTGTCTGTCTGTCTGTCTCTCTTTCTCTCTCTCTCTCTGTCTTGTATAACTGGGAAGTAGCCTAGTCAACACATACAGTATGCTATGATACGCTTAAATACATAACTTAATTTTTGTTAATCATTTTCAGCAGCTCCTGTTGCAGCTGAAGTCAGCATGTTCAGTCAGTCTTGGCCGGCCACCTGTTTAATGATGACAGAATACCAGACTGGTGTGAACCTGAGAGCATCTGCCAGGCCCTGTCATCCAACATGTCCTCTGCTCCTTTTACAGACTAACTGCTAACTCTAACACTAATGTTTAATGATGATAGAACAGGCTGGTGTTAACCTGAGGGGACTGGACTAACTACTAATTAATGTTAAATGATGACAGAACACCAGGCTGGTGTTGACCTGAGGGGACCTGACTAACTAGTTCAATAACCTTTATTTAAACTCGAAGGACACTGAGGTTGCCCTCATTTACAGTGACGACGAGTAAAAGAGATAAAATAGTACAAAGATAAACATGAATAAAGTTATAGTTAAATATATATAGTTAAAGTTATAGTTCAAAGTTCAAAATGTTTATTTGTCCCATTGCTACTAACTACTAACTAATGTGTATTAATGATGAGAGAATACCAGACTGATGTTAACCTGAGGGGACCTGACTAAGTACTAACTAATGTTTAATGATGTTAAGGCTGGTGTTAACCTGAGGGGACCTGACTACTACTAATGTTTAAGGATGATAGGATACCAGACTGGTGTTAAGCTGATGGGACCTGTAGTAATGTTTAAGGATGATAGGATAGACTGGTGTTAAGCTGAGGGAAGTCAGACTATGTTATTCTCCACCATCTCCTCTGTTCAACAACAAAACAATGTGCAGTCACTCTGAAGAAAGTGGAGCAGCTATGATGCCATTAAATATGAAAAGGGAGTCTACTTCCCTAAATGGGGGTGTGTGAACCCCATTCAGGGGACCCAGGGGGTGGCAGGGTGTAGAGGAGAGCGGGCACAGATCCATCAATCTCTCCGCTCTGCTAGTTTGACCTAGTTTTTTAATTTAAGAGTGATTAGATTTCACACAGTGCCTCTACAGGGCTGTGTGAGGTGGACAAACAGCAGTGGTGTTAGTGTTATGGAGTAGAAATACTTACTGCTTAAGTATTAAGTATTAAATACTTAATACTTTCACTCTTTTGGACATGGCCCATTCTTAGTCCGTCTTACATGAACGTGACACAGAGACTATAATTTCCCTGATTGCCTCAGTATTGAGCTAGAGCAGTTGTTCCGAGAATAGGCCCTTAAAGGGCAATGCTCGTTTTTGATAACCTGGACCTTATTTACGACATATTATAAGAAGTTTGACTCACCGAGATCACTTTTGTGTAGTTCGGAGGCCTGTAGAAGAAATTTAAAATCCAGCGCGAGCCAGTATATCCATGTAATGACGGTGGACGGGGCAACGAGAATGCAGTTTCTCAAAATCTATTTTTAAGTCCTTTAAGTCCAAAATAGGGAATCCTATAGCTACATTTACCTTATGAGTTTTACTTTTGATACTTTAGCCTAAATTTAAAGGTGCAGTATGCAATTTGTGATTTCCTGCAACCAACAAAATCATCGCCCCTCCCTTCAGACCTCCCTCCAAAGCCATGCACTCCTCCAAAGTGGGTGAAAACAAATGACACTCGCTAGACAGGTAGGACTATAAGACTTTTACTCAAGTAGTATTCAAGTAGTATTGTAACGAGTGACTTTTACTTCTACTTTTCCCCATAAGGTAGGCCTATCTTCACTTTTACTCAAGTAGGCCAATGCTTTAGTATTTGGAGACCTTTTACGCCACTGATAGACAGACAGACCTGCAGAAAGATGGACTAACAGACAGACAGACAGACAGACAGACAGACCTGCAAACGGCAGACAGACGGACCGAAATGATTCCCCATCTCAGTACTCTGTCTGCAGTTGATGACGGCTGGTATATGAATACAGGATGCACACGTACATTCATGTGGGCCACAGTGTATTAAGAGTTCCACAGAACCGAGTCATGTCTTCCCTACCTGCCGCGTGCTCCGCTGCCACATTCCAAACGGCTGCTGACCTCATCGTAGCGGAGACGATATTGCCTGCGCCCCGCGCGCGCTCTGGAACATTGTTGGCATTCCAGATGGCCAGGCTGTGAAATGAATTTCCCCCAGAAGCCACGGGAGTCCCCAGAGCTTATTGTGGTGGCAGCTTTCCTCCCGTTAGTGTAGGTGCCATGTTGAGAGAGAGAGAGAGAGAGAGAGAGAGAGAACTGGAGACGAAAGAGAGGGAGAGAAAGATTGATTATAGAGATTAACGACAATTATACCCTGGTTGCAATGTGTTATCACGCATGAGCTAAATAATAATAATAAGCATAATAATAATACACTTTATTTTATAGCACTTATCAAAACAGGGTTACAAAAGTGCTTCACAAACAAAATAAAACAATTCAAATAACACACAAATGTAAAAGCTTGATCATGAATTAGATTCGTACGAGTCCCAGTTTTGTTAGTATTGGTAAGCATGGAGTGGATAGGATGCTACAACACCAGCTAGGCTACTGTGTGTGTATGTGTGTGTGTGTGTGTGTGTGTGTGTCTGTGTGTGTCTGTGTGTGTGTGTGTGTGTGTGTGTGTGTGTGCGTGTGTGTGAGAGAGAGAGAGAGAGAGAGAGAGACTGCATTCTGCTCTCCTCCCTCCAGTCCTCCTCTCCGGCTCCGCCCCCAAGGAGTGACTTGTAGCCTAGTTGAGGGACCCGCACTCCGCAGAGCGAGAGATACAGCGTTTCTTGTCAGCCCTGTAGTTACGGGACGAGTCAAACCTGCAAGGCTTCGGCATGTCCGTCTTTCTGGGTTATTTACATCTCTGTGATCGGAGGCTTTGGAGCGTCTAGATACAGATTTCGGTGAGTGCAAGATCATTATTTTCTTTCTTTTTCTTGTTCTTTTTTAACTGCTGATCTGGTACGAGTTTTCGTCGGGCTGCTGTTCACCGACAAATTCGAATGAAACCGAGGAAGAGGTTTTTTCAGCGGTGGAAATAGCGCTAGCTTGGAAGAGAGGCATGTCGCCTACTCTCATTCTCAAGAACACTTGGTCCGTTACTTTTCCGTTATCCTGCTCATAGTGGCCTAATTACAGAACAAAACGGACCATCATCCTGGCGCCTAAAACGTATAGCGGCATAAAATGAATCTAATCCTAGACAAGCTGAATTACTGCGGGCATGTTGCCTCTAGATCGCAACAATGTTTCGATATGGCTACACGACTTGTACGCTGGATACTTTCATCACGAGCAACAAAAGTATTTTATGGAAGAATCCGTCATTGTTTTACCACATACATGTATCTGAACTGTTGTGGATGTCAGTTCTAGGGTTCTTGGTTAAGTCCCACACAAGTTCCACACGTGCGAGAAACGAACATACATGGGCCTAATCCATTCATCATCACCAAATCAAACCCTCTAGTTGAGAGTTTTTACTTCAACTTGATCAGTGCCTTCAAAACATACTATGAAGGGAGCAACACCACAGAGGTTTATTGTACTTCTATTTATCGATACCATCTGATCAGAAGTCACAATCTGATAGTGAAGAACAGTAAGTTAGCCTACTACTCACTATTGCATTGTCCAAGTAGGCCCTATCTGTGAATACTAAGCCAGTCTCCTTGATGAGGTGATGTGTCGGCTTTATGTTAAAAGTGATGACATCCAAAAGCATTTGGGCCCCAGTTCAGATGTGACCATCAACTGTAGTTTCAACCGACCATATCCAGTTATCATCATCTAGATGGGAATGTTCATTAGGGTCATCAAAATGATCACCCGTCAGATGCTATTGGCCCCGTCTCTGGATGTCTGTGCCAGCCATATGCCCATGCAAATGCCTTGGTGTTTGGTTGTGTGGCCCTTTAAATGTTTGATGTGAGCAGACGGCTTGGGAGCTTCTGCTGCATCTTCCAGCATCTGCACTGTCTGCCACAAACACTTAGGTCCAGCCATCAGAGAGACCATGCTGTGTGCCCACGCACGCACGCACGCACACACACACACACACACACACACACACACACACACACACACACACACACACACACACACACACACACACACACTCTCTCTACCTCTCTCTCACACACACACACACACACACACACACACACACACACACACACTCTCACAGACACAAACAAGCACAAGCTCTCTCTCTGTCTCTCACACGCACGTACACAAATATACACACACTCTCTCTTTCTCACACACATCCACCCACACACACACACAACACTCTCTCTTTTATACAGACACACACATACATGTATAAATAAATCATTATCTCTCTTTACAGACTAGATGTACGCGTGTTGTGTGTGTGTGGTTGTGTCGGGTGTGTTGGTAGACTGAGCACCCTGCAGAGCTCCAGGGAGGGTTGGCCTGCTGCTGCTGCTGCTGCTGCCTGATTCAATTGGCTCTTTAATGTTTTCTCCAGGGCTAGTTTTGTACCATAACTAATGCTTAATCATTTTCAATGCAATCGGATGGGATGTAGCTTATGAAATATTGAGACGGAACAGCTCTTTGAGTCAAGAGGTTGTTGACAATGTCAGCTCTGAGTGAGAACCACAAAACCCTCTCTCTCTCCCTCTCCCTATCTCTCCCTTTCTCTCTCTCTTTCTCTCTCTCCCCCCTCTCTCTCTCCCTCCCTCTCTCTCTCTCTCTTTCTCTCTCTCTCCCTCCCTCTCTCTGTCTCTCTCTTTCTCTCTCTCTGTAAAATTGTACCTTCTCTTTCCTGACATGGAAACAGTCACCCTTCCATCAAACTGTATCCATGTTTGGGTTGGACATGTGTTCATGACCCCGCCCACCTCCTGCTTAAAATACATCCTCTAAGCCCCGCCCTGCCCACACCTGATTACTCATATTGATTATGGCTAAATTACAATTATCTGATTAGAACGAGCATCTCAGCCGGCGCTGGTGGGTGATCGTCATGTTTACTGTAGGAGCCAGATCTCTGGGCATCTACCGAGCTAGGCTGGCTACTGATCCACAGACAAGGCGGCTAGCTATATTAATAATTATGGACTTCACCCTGAAGTGAAAATCTTTTCATTGCAGTAAAAAAGTACACAACAATATAATACAATACAAAACACATAACAAAAGGCACAGTGGCACAGAAATCTACAAAAGGGGAGTACAATAAGGCACAAAAAAGGCACAGTATACAGTATGGAAGGTGTAGAGCAAGTACTAAAGTGAAAAAAAAGTATAAAAGTGCAAAAAAATAAAGTTCCAGTCTTAGTATTAGTATTCCTAGTCATTTTTAGTCATTTCATTTTTATTTTTAAGTCATTAGTCACTGAAGCAGGCAGATCTCTGGGCGCCCGTAGCTAGCTAGCCTGGTTCTGAGGTCTAATAGTGGTGGTGGTGATCTGTGATATCACCAGTGGTAGGTGTGTGTGTGTGTTTTTAAATGTTTGCGCTTGTGTGTGAGAGTGGATATAGATAGATAGATAGATAGATAGATAGATAGACAGATAGACAGACAGACAGATTGATTTGTTGATACTTTATTGTCCCCCAGGGGGAAATCGTTGTTCTTGTTGTGAGTGAGTGAGTGTGCTTGTTATTGGCAGGCTCTAGTTGTCTGTCTCGGGGCTTGTTGACCCAGTGATGCACTGACCTGCTTACCTGACCTGTGTTGTGGCTCTCTGTCCTAGAGGCAGCACCGAGCATCTCCGGCATGAACCAATCAGACACAGCCAGTCACCGAGCACAGGAAGTGAGCTCACAGTGTTGGCGGGGAGAGCTGGAATGGCAGGAAGGCGTGTGACCCATGGGGCCTCTGTCAAGGTTTTTTTTTGGTGATGCTTTTTTCCTCACATTGTTGTGGAGAGCCGAGTTACACAACTCTAACATAAACCTCTCTGCTGCTACCAGAGCAAGTACACCCACAGTGACCTGCAGGATACCTTTCCAATGTTAATAATGCTGTTTATAAACCACAGTAACCTGCAGGATACCTTTCCAATGTTAATAATGCTGTTTATAAACGCTTTAGCCTGCTAGACACGGGTTTATTTCCTCACAGCTTGAGGACAGAAATGCCTTCTAGATTAGGTCTTAGCTGAGGGACTTCAAAGGTGCAGAATCGGCAGGCTGAAGCCTTTAAAAAGGCTCTCTACGCAGGCTGCTGTACATGTGTGTGTTCCTCAAGGCTGCTTTTTCAAAGGACTCTTCTGTGTTTGTTCTGCTTTGCAGTGTGTCTGTGCTTCGCTTTTAAATGGACAGCGATATCCTCGGTGCCTGGTCGTACCGGGACTGCTGCAGCTGTGTTTGTGTGTGTGGTGTGTGTGTGTGTGTGTGTGGGAGTGTGTGCGCATGCGCGCGCGTGTGTCTGCGTGTATCTGTGTGTGTGTGCCTGCATTTGTGTGTGCTTCTCTGTGCGTGCGTGTGTGTATGTGTGTCTGCGTGCTTGCTTGTATGTGTGTGCGTATGTCTATGTGCTTGCTTGCGTTTGTGTGTCTGCTTGCTTGCATGTGTGTGTGTGGGAGAGTGTGCGTGTGTCTGTGTGCCTCGTGTGTGTCTGCTTTTGTGTGTGCGCTTATCTGCGTGTGTGTGTGTGCGCTCGTGTGTGTGTGCGTGTGTGTGTCTGCGTGCTTGCCTGCATGTGTGTGTGTGAAAGCCGGAGCTGTAACTTGGCTGTCTGTGTAGTTTACGGTGCCAGACTTGTTACTCACACACCGCCTGTGTCAGACCTGCTCAGCCTCTCGTCTCAGACCTGCTCAGCCTCTCGTCTCAGACCTGCTCAGCCTCTCGTCTCAGACCTGCTCAGCCTCTCAGCCTCTCGTCTCAGACCTGCTCAGCCTCTCAGCCTCTCGTCTCAGACCTGCTCAGCCTCTCAGCCTCTCGTCTCAGACCTGCTCAGCCTCTCAGCCTCTCGTCTCAGACCTGCTCAGCCTCTCTTCTCAGACCTGCTCAGCCTCTCGTCTCAGACCTGCTCAGCCTCTCGTCTCAGTCCTGGGATGCCGTGTGCTTCCGTGCCCGTTCCGTGCCAGGCGGCGCGGTGGCACGGTGTTAACCGGTGTTAACCGGTGTTGGTGGTAGCCCAGCCGCTAAGCTGTGTGATCTCAGTTTTTTAGTGTTGACGTCTGCTTGATCTGAAATATTGAGCGGCAGCAGACTGTTACAGACGGAAAATAGTGTGTGTGTGCGTGTGTATGTATGTGTGATCCTGGATTTCCTAGACCTGATATGTGTGTGTTTCTGGATGACATTACATTACATTAGTCATTTAGCAGACGCTTTTATCCAAAGCGATTTACAATAATTGCATTTAACATTGGTAGTCAGTGTACTACTACTTGCCAGAACTCACAAGTGCATCTCCTTTCTAAACAAGTGACTAAGAGCATAATCTAGTGCTGAAGGCAAAGTGCATGGATGAGAGGTGACAGGATGGGAGGATTGCAGGCTGTTTCATGTACTCCTGAGTCTGTTGCTGTTGCTGTTGTTGTTGACTCCTGGTTGTGGGCCCGTCAGGGCCCAGGGCCACTGTTAGAAAGGAAGCAACCAGAGACGAGCTCATGGATGTATTAATTGAAGTGGATAGGGTCACTCCATTCACTGACTGCTCAAAAAATTGAAGCCCTATTGAACTGCGCCATCTTTAAAAAAAACGCGTCATTGATACCTTTGACATGCGCAGTCAAAGGTATCAATGACGCGTTCTTGTAGTCCACAAACAGATTGCGTTCATTGGCCTGTGAGCCCCCTGAGCTCGGCGGGTTAGACGCAAACTTTCATGCCGCAACGAGAGATCCGGTCTCTGGGTGGACAGCTGTTCAACTCGCCTGGGACCAGGTCCCCTGAAGCTATTTCGCCTGGCTGCCCATCGCGCTGTTGTGAACAGAATGAATACCACCTACTAGCAAACAAAACATGTTCAGTCACAATTATACTGTTAAAACTAAGATGCCTGGATTAAAAAATATGTTTTCCAACGGATATATTTGACGAAAGTAGATTAATTAATAAGCAAGCCGTTTTTCATTGCTAACTCAGAGCGGGGAGAGCCATGAACGCGTGTTTGCATTTCACATGAACGCAATCTGTTTGTGGACTACAAGAACGCGTCATTGATACCTTTGACTGCGCATGTACATGAAGAACATGGAGCTCTGGGATGAAGAGAGAGGGAGAGAGAGAGAGGGATCAAGGGAGAGAGGGGGGACTGTGAAAGAGAGACAGATAGAGAGACAGAGAAATGGACCTCTGGGACGTTGAGAGAGAGGAATGGAGGGAGAGAGAGATGGATGGAGAGAGAAGGAGTGAAAGGGAGAGAGAGAACGAGAGAGAGATACCGATTTTTTTTTACCCTTACCAGGCAAAGTTGGTAAACAGGGGTGGATAGGGTGTAATTACACACGCTACCCACCAAGCCTGAAGCATAGCACCCCACCACTATGAAGCGTGCCAACCTGCCTCCCGCCTCCTCCCCCTCCTCCCCCTCCCGCCTCCTCCTCCCCCCTCCTCCTCCTGCCTTCTCCTTCCCCTTCCTCCTCCTGCCTCCTCCTTCCCCCTCCTCTTCCCCCTCCTCCTCCCCCTCCTCCTCTTCCCCCTCCTCCTCCCGCCTTCACCTCCTCCTCTTCCCCCTCCTCCTCCCGCCTTCTCCTCTCGCCTCCTGCCCCTCCTCCTTCTGCCTCCTCCTCACCCTCCTCTACCCAGCGCCCTCTCTGACAGAGCGATGTGTTCTGTTCTGGAGAATGCATCCTACTTGGCGCTGGGCTGCCAGGTGGCGGGAGAGAGTTTGTTTCTTCCAGCGGTGCCTGCCTTGATGCAGAGCACTCAGGTCAAGCTGATCCTGGGTCAGTGTCTCCCCTGCTGTTGTACCTAACCAGTGCAGTCCTCCAGCAGACTGAAGTATTAGTATTAGTATCCCCCCTCAGCCAGAGCGCTGTGGAGACGGGTACCGCTGCTGGAGAGAACAGCCGTCTGTTAACTACCGCAGCCGGACCAGAGAGACCAGAGACAGGCCAGAGACAGGCCAGAGACAGGCCAGAGACAGGCCAGAGACAGACCAGAGACAGACCAGAGACAGGCCAGAGACGGACCAGAGACAGGCCAGAGACAGGCCAGAGACGGACCAGAGACAGGCCAGAGACAAGCCAGAGACAGGCCAGAGACAGGCCAGAGACAGGCCAGAGACAGGCCAGAGACAGACCAGACAGACCAGACAGGCCAGAGACAGGCCAGAGACAGGCCAGAGACAGGCCAGAGACAGACCAGATAGACCAGAGAGAGACCAGAGAGACCAGAGACAGACCAGAGACAGACCAGAGACAGACCAGAGACAGACCAGAGACAGACCAGAGACGGACCAGAGACACCAGAGACAGACCAGAGAGACCAGAGACAGACCAGAGAGACCAGAGACAGACCAGAGACAGACCAGATAGACCAGAGAGAGACCAGAGAGACCAGAGAGACCAGAGACAGACCAGAGAGACCAGAGACGGACCAGAGACGGACCAGAGACGGACCAGAGACGGACCAGAGACGGACCAGAGACAGACCATAGACAGGCCAGAGACAGACCAGAGACAGACCAGGGCTGCGTTCCGAATCGCATACTTCTACTTCTTACTACCAGTACCTACTACAGCTGCCCTTAGAAAGTACGTACTTTGCAAGCAGTAGGCATCCAATTGGGACATACTACCTTGTCATAACATTGCGCCTTGAAATTAGCCCACATCCGTCGCTGTCCATAACGCGACATTCGTCTACAGCTGTCAACTCGCGCATGTGACGCACATTACCGCTGCGCAAAGGATTGTGGGTCAGAATAGCCAGAAAAGCCTGCTGGCGTGCATACTGCAAAATACGACCGGATGTAGTAGGTCATCCTGGTACTTTTGCCATACTGCATGTGGCATACTATGTATTGGGACATACTACATTCTGTTTTGGCCTACTATATAGTAGGGTAGTAGGCGATTCGGAACGCAGCTCAGGCCTCCCTTAGACAGCTCTGCTCTGCCCTGCTGCACTGAATGAGTACACTACTACAGGACTGCAATTACTACACAATACTACAGGACTACAATAATACAGACTACAATAACTACACAATACAGACTACAATAACTACACAATACAGACTACAATAACTACACAATACAGACTGCAATAACTACACAATACAGACTACAATAACTACACAATACTGCAGGACTACAATAATACACAATACTAACATAACTACACATTACTAGTACTACAATAACAACACAATACAGACTACAATAACTACACAATACTACAGGAATACAATACTGCACAATACTACAGGACTACAATAATCCAGCCATCCATCCAACCAGTCAGTCATCCAGCCAGCCAGCTCGGCAGGCAGGCACATGGCAGATATCAGTCAGCTGTTATTCTGCTCCAGCCTGCTCCGGCAGGGCTGATAAAGCGTGCTCTCGTTCTTCCTCCGCCCGTTTGAAAGAGGACGTGGCTGGCTGATAGGAGAGAAGCCGTCTGGTTCAACCCAGCGAGCGGTATTTACATCCCTCTCAGATGGGAAATGCCAAAGCTGCTTTTGTGATCGTGAATCAGCGCATTTATTTATTCTAGCTTGTTCTGGCGAGTCCTGCCAGTAAACCACAAAGTAGACGGTGCATCTTCTAACCCCGAAGCAGTGGAGCAGATGGAAGAACAGAGATGTGGTGAATTATACTATATATATATATATATATATATATATATATATTGACATGTGTGATGTCTGTAATAGGCTTGTCACGGTACCAGAAATTCAGCAGTCGGTACCGGTACCAGTAAATTTCCACGGTACTCGGTACCAATTTCGGTACCACGGCGTACGCACATGCGTGTGAGTAATACATGCACGCATGTAAAGTACAACGTGCATGGGTACCGCAAGCAGCAATTCAACTGAACTGTGTAGCGTTTATTTAGACACACCACGAAACTAGTGTCAACAGTGCTACACGCTAGTGCTATCGCTAACTTGCTAGCAAGAGGCTAGCGCAGGTTATAAAAAGGAACAGAGATCCCCATCACGGTTCTTCCCCAAAAGGCATCTCCCAAGTAGACTTGGGTCTACTAGCACCGAAACATAAAACATGCTACATGCTGTTGTAACCCACCCACAAAAGTGGTTTAGTTATCAATGCTTATATATCTTCATACCATACATTTCAGACACTAACTTGACATAAAGTATACTAATTTTCATCTAAGTTATAGGTCTGCTGCATATTTGGTATAATGAACATCTCTTTATGGCAGCGCCCCCTAGCTTTATACAGCTGCGCCTGCGTGCACGTGCTGTTTTAGAGAAAGGATTGATGGGTGACAAGAGGGAAAGTTCTGCTGCGTAGCCTATAGAGAAATTATTGAAAGAGTATATTATTCCCAAGTAGTTGGTGTGTCTACCACAGAATTGTGTGTCTGAAATCCTGCTTCTGTATTAGGTAAGCTTATTTGAGTTTGAGTATTGAAAATAAGTATTTTGTTGATAACTTGACTAATCCACATGTAGTCTATTGTACTAGCTAGCGACAGAACGTAACTAGCTGTCTTACTCTTTGCAATGCGAGTGACAATTCGTTTTCCTGGTCATTCTGTTTAATTGCAATACTGTTCTAGAAGGTTGTGCATGTTATCAAACGATCATTTTGATGTTTGTCATTTTGCACTTTAGGTTGTCATGTTTTAGCAATGCAATTCAATGCAACAGGTTTGATACTTTTCTGCACGGTGTGCATTGATTCGTGCATGACGTTCTCTGCAAAGCTAGCTATATACAGCTGCGCCTGCTTGCACGTGCTGTTTTAGAGAAAGGATTGATGGGTGACAAGAGGGAAAGTTCTGCTGCGTAGCCTATAGAGAAATTATTGAAAGAGTATATTATTCCCAAGTAGTTGGTGTGTGTACCACAGAATTGTGTGTCTGAAATCCTGCTTCTGTATTAGACCATACTGTGTGCTGCTGCTGCTGCGACATCTGCGCTGGAGAGACGGGACCTTTGTGGGTTCACGTGACGGGTGCATGCGGACTGCTTGGACTGTCTGGACATCGCGCCAGCATTTGGCTCCTTTGCTTCAAAACAAAGGACACTAGGAAGATTTATCTTCAATCAGAAGTAAGACCATTCCGAGCACCAGTGGCTCAGAACACTGTGGGACACGGTTGTGCACAACAAATAACCTCGATATTGCTGCAGCTATAGGTTCTTTATTTTATTTTGCATTTTTGTTATTTCTGAGTGGCCATCTCATTTTGGATGTGGAACAATAATATTGTATAAGGGTTGTTAATTGATTCTAAGTGATTTTGACAAATCTAATATTTTCAAAATAATAATAATATTTTTCTAAAACTTGTGTTTCCGGTGTTTGATTCAAACTAAGTATCCCCACAGCCCGTAAGTGAGGAAATAGTTGTATGTCTTCACAATTATCATCCTCCTTCATACTCCAACCCAGGACTCTTGCTGTAGTGATCCTAGACCCTGTAGACTTGTTTCAGCAGGAAATTATAGGTTTTATGTAATACCTGGTTACAACTGTAGAGAAACAAAATGGCGCCCAACGTGGGGCTGTGGGCTATTTAGTTTGAGTTCTTACACCAAGTGAATATATAATTTATGGTTTACACTACATACTACACCAAACGTTTTAATTAGGTCAGTCCGAAACACAAACATGGATATCTGTGCTGAGGCAGACTTTGATCCTAGACGTACTGTAGTACTAAAAGACATAGACAGCTCAGTGATGCTTAGTGAAGTGCGTCGAGCGTTCTGTAAGTTAGATAAAGTCACGAAAATTGGATGGGTAGGAGACAGCATCTTAGGTGGCATGCTCTGTGAATTCCTGGAAGAAACCACTCCAATGTTATTGGACGACGAACACTTAAATGCCAAGGGTAAAGGATACTGGAAAGTGATTCAAATAAATGATCTCCAACCAAGGGATCTGGGATTAAGAGCGAATGAACTTCAGGAGTCGCAACAGGTAGTCAATGTTCTGGATACGAATGAAGACTTGGCAAATCTTTATTTTAGCGACAAGACATTGTCAAACAGCACTGACGTTCCTGCGAACTATCCAGATGCATCCACTCCATCTTCAAGAACACACACAAATCCGTTCCTCCCTTGCTACATAGAGGCATCCACCCCAGCTACAAATGTACTTACCTCCTCACGATACCCAAATGTTTCCATGTCAACTCCAGAGGGAGATCAATCTGTAAGGTCCGCCAACCCATTCATTACACCTCTCAAAGTGACCATACCGAGAGAGGTACAGAGAGTGATAGTGGAACATGTAGTCAAACATAACACAGAATATTCTGAGCGCTCTGCGCCAAAGATAAAAATACGTACTTTCTCTGGTAACGTCCCTGTACCCAGTGGTGAAGTTGGTTTCAATACCTGGAAAGTGTATTCAAAACAGCTTATTAAAAATGATACCCTGTCAGATAATCAAAAACGGAGATACATCATTGACAGTCTTCTCCCACCTGCTCTCAATGTAGCTCTCACCGCAGGCGAGTGTGCTCCACCCAAGCTGTACGTGCGGGATCTGGAAAACGCATATGGGAACGCTACTGGTGGAGAAGAGCTCTACTTCCAGTTCATAGAAACGCACCAGAACCGAGGTGAAAGGCCCTCTGACTACCTGCGCCGGCTGCAGTCCTTAATGCAGGAAGTCATTGAGAAGAAAGGTATGGTGGGTAAACATTCTGACTCCCAGTTAGTGAAGCAATTTGTCCGTGGATGCTGGGACGAGGGCCTGATTACACAGCTACATCTCAAAGACACGCTGACTGATGCCTACACACTCACCTTAGGCTACTCAGACCTGCTGTTCAAAGTGAGATCATTCGAGCATGAGCAGCAAATGAAAGAGAGACGAAAGAACAGACACCTGGGTAACACACAGACCAAAGCCCATAGTCAGGTTCATCTCAACATCTCTGATCACTCTCTTGAAGTAGCCTCCGAAGACCGCACCACTGAAAACCTAAAGGAGAGGATAAGACAGTTGGAAGCAGAGGTAGCACACGCTAATGCAATACAGAGTGTGGGTAACAGCAAGAAGGAAGTGGCACCTGGAAAACCCAGACAGACCATACAAGAGAACATAAAGAAGGGGAGAAACGAGCAAGAACAGAGTCCTGTCCCCAAAGCTCCAGGTAGAGCTGTAAGAGCTCTGAGATTCTGCTACAGGTGTGGGGAGGAAGACCACTACCTGCAAGAATGTACTAATCCAGTGAATGCAATACTGGTTCAGCAGAAGCTGGTACAAAGACAGGAACGTAAACCTGCTACACTGAATACCACACCTTTAAACGACCAACAGCCTCAGTAGTGGAACTTACTGAGGCTGGGTGTAATGCAAGTTCCACCTTCGTTCTTCAGCGGAATGTATATGAGAAGACTGTTAACAACAGCAAAGCAGTGAGTGAGAAGCAGGTACCAGACGGCCTCGTCGGGGATTCTTGTGAAGGAGTAGCATGGCTTGACGGGACAGAATGCAGTTGCCTTATTGACACGGGTTCTCAAGTGACATGCATATCACAGTCATTTTATCTACAACACCTCTCTCATCGGGAGCTCTCTCCTGTAGGTGATATCCTTCGCATAGAGGGTGCAGCAGGACAGGAAGTTCCCTACCTGGGATATATTGAGATGGATGTGAAGTTTCCTGAAAATGTCTGTGGGACTGCAGAAACGTTCTCTGTGTTAGCCCTGGTCTGCCCTGATCAGTCCTACAATAGGAAAGTGCCTCTGTTAGTAGGTACAAATGTTCTCAGACGACTCATACAAGGCTGTGAAAAGGTTGGTGGAGACAAATATCTCAGCACCCTGCCCATCCACACTGATTGGATTGCAGCATACGTAACATGTAATGAAAAGCTGAAGAAATGCCAAAGAGAGAAAAAGGCTGTACCAGTACGCATGTGTGGTAGACGTCCTGTGACGATCCAAAAGAATGAGGCTCGTGAAGTAACAGGCATTTATCACCCCAAATTGTCTAGTGATAGTGGAAAAGCCATACTGGAGAAACCTGAAATGTATGCCTTTCCTGGAGGACTTGTGGTGCACACACAATTAATTCAGGTGAAACCTAGATCCCATTGTAAAGTCAAAGTAGCCATACGCAACATCTCTGAACATAGTATCACCCTGCAACCTAAACGGATAATAGCTGAATGCGCGTTGGTGGACTGGGTGAAGGTGGTCAAGACCGATGTAAACAATGCTGATCTTGACCAGCCCAACACTACAGTCAGAGTGTTAACTGTGGCTCCGACTGAAAACACAAGACAAGACGATTCTGTCGATCTAAACTTTGAAAATTCGCCAGCCTCTGAAGAGTATAAAAGCTACATCAAAGCAAGAATAAACAAGGAAGTGTCAGGGGCATTCGCAAGCCATGATCTGGATGTTGGGCATGTATCTGGCATTGCTCACACCATCGAACTAGCGGAACATGTCCCCTTCAAAGAGCGAACGCGGCGTGTCTCGCCTGCTGACTTTGAAGACTTAAGAAAACATCTTCAAGAACTCCTAGCTACTGAGATCATAGAAGAGTCAAATAGCCCGTATGCTTCTCCAGTAGTTTTAGTGAGGAAGAAGAATGGTGATTTAAGAATGGTAGTAGATTATCGGAAACTCAACAATCTCACTAAGAAGGATGCATATCCACTTCCAAGGATCGAGGAGACTTTCGCCTTGTTGTCTGGTTCAAAATGGTTCTCAGTCCTGGATTTGAAGAGTGGCTATTACCAGCTGGAAGTTGAAGAAAATGACCGCCCTAAAACAGCTTTCACCACCCCATTTGGTAACTGGCAGTTCCGTCGTCTGCCACAAGGGCTAACCAACTCTCCTGCCACTTTTCAAAGAACCATGGAAAAGGTAATGGCTGGTCTGAACCTACAGGAAGTGATTGCTTTCCTTGATGATCTAATCATATTCTCAGACACGCTGGAAAAGCATGAGGAACGGCTGATGAAAGTTCTGGAGAGGATCTCGACATTTGGATTGAAATTGTCGCCACAGAAGTGCAGGTTCTTTCAGAATTCTGTTAAATATCTAGGACATGTGATCTCAGACCAAGGAATTCAGCCCGACCCTGACAAGATTTCAGCGGTCAATGAGTGGCCAAAACCAAAGACTGTCAAAGACCTCAGATCTTTTTTAGGTTTCTCAGGATACTATCGTCGCTTCGTAGAGAACTACTCGAAAGTGGCGAGACCCCTGAATGAACTCCTCCAAGGAGAGTTCTCCACCAGATCCAAAACAGTGTTTCGCCATTCCAGAGCGAAGGCTCAGTCCTTAGAAGGAAGATGGAACTCAGACTGTCAGACTGCGTTTGAGAACATTATCCAGAGACTGACAACCGCCCCAGTCCTGGGCTTTGCGGACTGGAAGTTGCCTTACATAGTGCACACAGATGCTAGCGTCACAGGCCTTGGTGCTGCACTATATCAAGTACAAGAAGGGAAGACCAGAGTCATCGCATACGCCAGCAGAGGTCTCACCAAGAGTGAAAGGAACTACCCAGTGCATAAGTTAGAATTTCTGGCGTTAAAGTGGGCTATATGCAGCAAGTTCCATGACTATCTCTATGGTGTTTCCTTCAATGTCCTTACCGATAACAACCCCTTGACCTATGCTCTAACTACAGCCAAGTTGGATGCTGCTGGACATAGGTGGCTTGCGGCACTCTCGTTGTACAATTTTGACATCAAGTACAGGGCAGGGAGGACCAATGTGGATGCGGACGGGTTGTCAAGGAGACCTCAAGGAGAGATGGAAGAGGATGAAGACTCGGAGGAGATTGAAAGGAGAGTATCAAGGCTGATGGACAGGGCAACTCATTCTCCACAGGACTTTGAAGTACTGAACCAAGAAGTCATGAAAACCATCTGTTTGAGACAACAGATGCAGTGCCGGACTAGTATGGTCCAACTGGAGGACTCAGAGGCAGGAGAAGAGGATGAAGGTACAGATGAGGTGACTCCATCAGTGGAAACACTTCTATGCGGTGAAGGCGCTATCCCAAAGGACCTGGAGGACCCGGAACCCTGGCCTGGGCAGCCCACTCTACCAAGTATGACAAACTCTGATTGGCAACGGCTTCAGAGAGAAGATGCTACGATCAAGCGAGTCATCGATCTAATGGAATCCGGAGCAAGGCTAAGCAAAGTAGACCGTCGGCAGGAGTCCCACGAAGTGTGCCTTGTCTGGAGAGAGAGACCAAAACTGACTCTGATTGATCAAGTGCTTTATCGTCGGGTGGCCAATCAAAATGGTCAGCTATATCATCAACTTGTGATCCCTGCCAGTCATAGAGAAAGATCACTAGAAGGAGTTCATGATGAGACTGGGCATATGGGGTACGAGAGGACATTGGAACTAGCACATGCAAGATTCTACTGGCCAAAGATGTCCGAGTCAGTGGAGCAAAAGTGCAGGACCTGTGAGAGATGCCTGAAAAGAAAATCTCGTGCTCAGAGAGCAGCTAAAATGGTAAACATCAAGGTCTATTCCCCATTAGAGCTGGTTTGTATAGATTTCCTTTCATTAGAGCCAGATTCAAGAGATACTAGGAACATTCTAGTTATAACAGACCACTTTACTAAGTATGCACAGGCGTTCCCAACGAAAGATCAGACCGCCAAGACAGTCGCAAATATCCTCTGGGAAAATCTGATCTGCAACTTTGGATTCCCGAAAAGAATACACAGTGACCAAGGGGCCAATTTTGAATCAGAAGTGGTAGCAGAGCTGTGTACGTTGGCAGGAGTGAAGTCCAGGACTACGCCCTATCACCCCCGGGGAAACCCAGTGGAACGGTTTAACCGAACACTGTTAGATCTACTGGGCACACTGAGCGACAAGAAGAAGGAACATTGGAGGAAGTATGTGCGTCCCCTTGTACACGCGTACAATTGCACAAGGAATGATGCGACAGGAGAGTCGCCATTTTTCCTCATGTTCGGCCGACAACCCCGCCTGCCCATAGATCTTTGCTTTGGGATAAGCCCAGCTGGGCATGACCCCAAGACTCACTCCCACTATGTAAGTGAATTGAAGAAAAGGCTGAGATATGCCTACAAGCTTGCCACAGAGAACGCTGAAAAGAGACAGCTCCTTAACAAGAACAGATGGGATAAAAAGGTGACTTCTGCTGCCATTGAAGTTGGCGATCGGGTTCTTGTTCGAAATGTGAACATTCGAAAGAAGCATAAGATAGCAGATCGCTGGGAGTCCACTGTATATGTGGTAGTGAAGCAGCCGCATGCAGAAATTCCAGTTTACGTGGTGAAACCGGAAGACGATGAGGGACGCGAAAGAGTGTTGCACAGGGACCTGCTGCTGCCATGTGGATTCTTACCTGTCAACCCGGGTATTCCCGAAGAAGATGTCTGTGAAGAACCGTGCCACCCTAATTTGCGCAGCAGAGGAAGAGAGCATCTGGGGGAAAGTAAAAGTGAAGATGAAGAGATGGAAGAAGATGTTGGAGACTCGGAGAGTAGTATCCTCAATGCAGAGGCCCCAGAATTTCACATGGTGAGGGAAAGAGAGGAGAATGTCAGTCTTCAGGGGGCACAAGAAAACGCCTGCTGTCTAGAGGGAGAACTTGCATACTCTGATAAGGCCAGTACACCCCCTATACTTACCTTCGCTGACTATGATAGACCTAGTGAAAGGAAGGAGGAAGACTCTGGGATACTTACCGAGGATGTGCCAAGAAGATGCAATCGGCGTCTCCGACTAGAAAACCCTACCTGTTCTGATGAGGCTGGTATACCTCCAGTACTTACCGGGGGGGCGCCAAGGAGATCCAACCGCCGTGATCGGCAACCCCCAGAAAGTCTGAAAGATTATGTAGGATGGAATGTATATTGCAAGCAGCAAGGTGCTGTTAGTGCGTCGCAGGACACCTATACTAGTCAAGTATTAGCAATGATACAACAGCAAATTATAGTGCTACACACCCAGAGTGAGTTATTACTAAAGCTGATAAGCTCAGCTAGTGTCTAAGTACACTGATGGGGACATCAGGGTTAAGCAGGGGAGGATGTAACCCACCCACAAAAGTGGTTTAGTTATCAATGCTTATATATCTTCATACCATACATTTCAGACACTAACTTGACATAAAGTATACTAATTTTCATCTAAGTTATAGGTCTGCTGCATATTTGGTATAATGAACATCTCTTTATGGCAGCGCCCCCTAGCTTTATACAGCTGCGCCTGCGTGCACGTGCTGTTTTAGAGAAAGGATTGATGGGTGACAAGAGGGAAAGTTCTGCTGCGTAGCCTATAGAGAAATTATTGAAAGAGTATATTATTCCCAAGTAGTTGGTGTGTCTACCACAGAATTGTGTGTCTGAAATCCTGCTTCTGTATTAGGTAAGCTTATTTGAGTTTGAGTATTGAAAATAAGTATTTTGTTGATAACTTGACTAATCCACATGTAGTCTATTGTACTAGCTAGCGACAGAACGTAACTAGCTGTCTTACTCTTTGCAATGCGAGTGACAATTCGTTTTCCTGGTCATTCTGTTTAATTGCAATACTGTTCTAGAAGGTTGTGCATGTTATCAAACGATCATTTTGATGTTTGTCATTTTGCACTTTAGGTTGTCATGTTTTAGCAATGCAATTCAATGCAACAGGTTTGATACTTTTCTGCACGGTGTGCATTGATTCGTGCATGACGTTCTCTGCAAAGCTAGCTATATACAGCTGCGCCTGCTTGCACGTGCTGTTTTAGACAAAGGATTGATGGGTGACAAGAGGGAAAGTTCTGCTGCGTAGCCTATAGAGAAATTATTGAAAGAGTATATTATTCCCAAGTAGTTGGTGTGTCTACCACAGAATTGTGTGTCTGAAATCCTGCTTCTGTATTAGACCATACTGTGTGCTGCTGCTGCTGCGACATCTGCGCTGGAGAGACGGGACCTTTGTGGGTTCACGTGACGGGTGCATGCGGACTGCTTGGACTGTCTGGACATCGCGCCAGCATTTGGCTCCTTTGCTTCAAAACAAAGGACACTAGGAAGATTTCTCTTCAATCAGAAGTAAGACCATTCCGAGCACCAGTGGCTCAGAACACTGTGGGACACGGTTGTGCACAACAAATAACCTCGATATTGCTGCAGCTAGGTTCTTTATTTTATTTTGCATTTTTGTTATTTCTGAGTGGCCATCTCATTTTGGATGTGGAACAATAATATTGTATAAGGGTTGTTAATTGATTCTAAGTGATTTTGACAAATCTAATATTTTCAAAATAATAATAATATTTTTCTAAAACTTGTGTTTCCGGTGTTTGATTCAAACTAAGTATCCCCACAGCCCGTAAGTGAGGAAATAGTTGTATGTCTTCACAATTATCATCCTCCTTCATACTCCAACCCAGGACTCTTGCTGTAGTGATCCTAGACCCTGTAGACTTGTTTCAGCAGGAAATTATAGGTTTTATGTAATACCTGGTTACAACTGTCACTCCCACAGTGTCAATACACAGTTCCCTACACAATGTCAATCACTTATATTTTCACATTATCATCTACATGAATTATCCTTACCAAATGGCTAATAGATGGCTTCTCCTACTCACGTGCTTACCTGTGTCTAGCCGAACTCGGTCGCCATCGTAGTGTTTTGTAGAAACAGTCTTAAGTAATCAACGAGTTACGTAACATTATTGGGTTGAACTAGCGGTCAGTTGCGTCGGGCTCGGGCGGGATTGACAAGGCGGGGGGTTGCAGCTTAGATGACTGAAAAATCCAGTCATAATTCCACTTAAATCTTGCAGCACCTAAACTAGGTAGCCCCTCACACGACTGCTAACCTGACGGACTAGCAGTCCCTTTTCCCCCCAACAGCGAAATCAGGTTCAACGGTCACTCCGCCTGGTTCTGGGATCAAAACCACTCGATACAGTATTGCAGAGAAATTTCAAAGATAGGCTACTCGCAGAAGCAGGAGGGTTGCGTCTTCAAAAACACATGGTTTTGAAAGAAATGCGCTGCTAATAAAAATGTTCAATCTTACGCTCAAAACCGGCTCATATTTTCACAAAATGAATCACCGGCAAACGCTTGTCTCTACGCTGCTGTCATAGGTGGTGGGCTGTGATTGGATGGCAGCACGCAGCAGCGTAGAAGAAGACAGGCGGCAAATTAAATAGAAAACACGGTACCTTCGGTACCATGGAAAAACGGGTACCGTCAGTACCGCAGCACTGTAAGTACCGAATTAGTACCGAAGTACCGAGTACCGTGACAAGCCTAGTCTGGAATGTAATGTAATGTAATCTAATGTACCAGGCTGGTGTGTTAAAATGAGGAGAGAGGGGGAGAGAGAGAGAGAGAGGGAGAGAGAGGGCATGAGAGAGAGAGAGAGAGGGCATGAGAGAGAGAGAGAGCATGGACATTCTCTGTTCCAAAATCTAGTTAAATAAAAACATTCTTATTTGTTTTTTGATATGATACAGAAACACCAATCTGTCTTCCCCTTGTTTTAAATATGTGCCAAGACAATATAGGAGGTGATCCATGTACTAGAAACAGAACCATTAACAATTTCATTTTATGAGGTACGCAAGACAACTGTAGTATGTAATCTGATTGTTTTAACAAAGGTGCCACCATTTACCTCAACTCCGCCGCAGCAGAGGACGAGTCCAGAATGTGCTAACGAACAAAGGGCCCTGGAAAGCCTGGCACCCAGGAGCCGAGGGTGAGGCCCGGGGGTGAGGCGTGGGGCCCGGGGGTGAGGCCTGGTGCCCGGGGGGGGTGAGGCCTGGTGCCCGGGGGGGGTGAGGCCTGGGGCCTGGGGGGTGAGGCCTGGGGCCCGGGGGGGTGAGGCCTGGGGGGTGAGGCCTGGGGCCCGGGGGGTGAGGCCTGGGGCCCGGGGGGGTGAGGCCTGGGGCCTGGGGGGTGAGGTCTTGGGCCCGGGGGGTGAGGTCTTGGGCCCGGGGGGTGAGGCCTGGGGCCTGGGGGGTGAGGCCTGGGGCCCAGGGGGTGAGGTCTTGGGCCCGGGGGGTGAAGCCTGGGGCACGGGGGGTGAGGTCTTGGGCCCGGGGGGTGAGGTCTTGGGCCCGGGGGTGAGGCCTGGGGCCCGGGGGGTGAGGCCTGGGGCCCGGGGGGTGAGGCCTTGGGCCCGGGGGTGAGGCCTGGGGCCCGGGGGGTGAGGCCTGGGGCCCGGGGGGTGAGGCCTTGGGCCCGGGGGTGAGGTCTTGGGCCCGGGGGTGAGGCCTGGGGCCCGGGGGGTGAGGCCTTGGGCCCGGGGGGTGAGGCCTTGGGCCCGGGGGTGAGGTCTTGGGCCCGGGGGTGAGGCCTGGGGCCCGGGGCTGCTGACGAGCAGAGGGTCCGTGGGGCGGAGGGCTGGAGGAGGCCTTCTGACCGACACAGAGACGTCCATTGTGTGTGCGTGACAGTGCGGTCACTGTGTCCCTCTCTGCATGTGGCAGGGCGCTGACACAGCAAACGCCCCCTCTCCGAGAAATGTCACCGTCTGGAAAAGACATCATTATCTGTGTGGAGGGGCACTGTTCACTCACGGCGCTCGAGATATGTGTGTGTGTGTGTGTGTGTTCGAGACCACACACACACTCATACGTGCGTGTGTTCGACCGATGGCGGTGTTGGTCAGTCTCCTGGCAACTCAGACATTCAGTGACAGGAGATGAGGACACGGAGAGAAGCAGCCAGCGGAGATGGAACCTGAACCTACCCTGTCCTGAACTGCAACCTTTACAGCACAGCTGGCGCACACACACACACACACACACACACACACACACACACACGCACACACACACACAGACCCATACACTGACTGATGGAGTCAGGACCCTGGTGGGAGGGGCCTTCTTTTTTTGGCCATGCCTTCTGATTGGCCAGCAGTGGCTGGACACCTGCAGACCCATGTCTAGGCCTAGACTACCCCTAGACTAACCCTACCCCCCCAACACACACACACACACACACACACACAGGGGCTGCTTGTCCCTGGATTGTAATGTAATAGCAGCAGGTAGTGTGTATCTGCCAGTGTGTGTCTACCAGTATGTGTGTGTGTGTGACAGTTTGTATCTGCCAGGGTGACCATGTGTGTCACTGTGTATTCGCCAGTGTGAGTGTGTGCGCGTGTGTGTGTATCCACCAGTGTGTGTGTGTGTGTGTGTGTGTGTGTGTGTGCGTGCATGGGCGATTTTATAGGGGGGGGCAAGGGCCCCCCCAGATTGGCCAGCCCAACTCTGCTCAAATTCTTAAAAATTCCTACTTATTAACACAATTATTAAATACATAATTGTGGTTTGTACCAGTTTGTGTTAGTTTGTGTCATCATTCATTTTAAAAGTGTATTTATTACTTAAACTAGGCTAACTATGAAAAAATACCTACAAAAAAGTACCTACCTACAGTATGAAAAAATATATTCATGATCCACCAATGGCACAACTCGTCTGTCGACCTCAACTATTTCCGAAAAAAATGAGATCTGACTGTACTGCTCAGTGCTCAACAAGCTACAACTAGCCAACCTGCTCACAATGGCGAAAAGAGCTATAAAAACAATTGACCACTTCTTCATAAAAAAAAATTAAACTGGCAATGCTAATGAAGAAGCTACCACTCGAAATGACACCGCAGCAGGTGCAATCGAATGCAGAAGTGCTCCAGAGGCTATCGAAGCTAGCACTAGCACTAGCAACATCACCATCGGCGAGGAAGCTAGCACCAGCAGGCAGTTGCAGTTTGATGTTGTGATGTTGGGTATGGCCTAGTGCTCGGCCATAAAGTCATATTTAAAGTCACATACACAAGTTTGATGCCTTGTGCATATTGAATTGTCATATGGATTTCTTATTAGCATTGTTCACAACTGGCATTCTTTGTAAATAGACGGGATGGGACGGCAAAACTGTTTTGTTTTTCTCACGTCAAAATGTTGCCCCCCCTACTCTCAGAGGGTAAAATCGCCTATGCGTGTTGGTGTGTGGCAAAGTGTATCTGTTCCAGTGGATTGTGAGTGTGAGTAGTGTGTGGTGTTTGACATGATGACCAGTTGAGACTGTGTGAGTAACTGTCCGCCGAGGTGTGAATTACTAGATCCATCTGACTGCAGTGGAGTTCGTGTCTCTAATACCATGTTCAAACTGTGCAATAGTGAATATGATTCCTTTTCAAATGTTACAGCTACACGTAATATACCAGATGTTGTTGTTGGTGAGGACAGGAGAGAAGTCATCATTTTAGAAGTAGGATTTACGTTCGATCACAGTTTGGAAGAGGCATTCCTGACCACGGTGTTAAAGTACCAACTGCTCAAAGATGCTATTATACAGCTTGGGTACAAATGTAAATTGCTGTGGTTTAATATTTGGAAGCCTGGGTAATTTCCCAAACCCAAAGCTAATTGGCAGTGTTCTGTTCGATGTCTGTGGAGATTGGCAGTCGCCACTAGGGATGAGACGGTATACCGTAAAACCGTGAACCGCGCTATAAAATGTCCACGGTATTAGAACCGGACATTCCCTGTGTTTACGGTATTACGTTTATGGTATTACACAATAATGCACTGCTGAAACTTCACATTTCAAGTTGCTTGCAACAGTTAATTTTGTAATTTAATATAAGCTTGCTATTAATAAACTGAGCTTAATTACAATAGTGTGTATTTTCCATCATGTGTTGCACTGTAGTTCCTTCAAAGTAAAATACTTGTTTTTTATGTGTATTGGGGAGGTGAAATGCCATATACCGTGAAATACTGTAAACTATACCGTGTAACTAGATACCGTGCCGTACCGTACCTTAATGCAAAAATCCATACCGTCTCATCCCTAGTCGCCACAGATGGAGAAAGCGCAGCATCCTGTATGTGTAGAATAAAATGTGTGTGTGTTTCTGTGAGTGTGTGTGTGTGTGAGTGTGTATGGTAAATGAACACATCGTATTAGTTCTAGATATAGCTTCCTGTCCTTTGGCAGACCATGGTGAGTGTTTGGTAACAAGCAGATCCGCTGAGCGATTGATCCGGGTGGATCTGTGGTCCGGCCTCTTTCCCGGGGGGGCTGCAGAGAGGGAGGGAGGGAGCTGCGATCCGTCTCCAGGCCACATCTGCCTCAGATGAACCCCGACGGACGGCGCGTCCGGTGTGAGCTGGTGGAACATCATCATGGTTCTCCTGGCCTGGAGAAACCCTGCTCCTCCAGGCTGTGTATTTGAGTTTTCCTTTAACAAACAGCGAGTGAGTGAGTTTGGAGTGGCGGGTCGCGGGTGCCAGACACACTCAAGCTGTTTCCAGCTAGTCCAGATGGAAACAGGGTTCCACGCACATAGGGTGGGGTTTCTTTCGCCACCTGTTTTTTCTTAGTCCTTGAAGTGTGCGTTCTAAGACTAGAAATAATGTCCACCTGTTCATTTTTAACCCTTTCTTACACCTATCCCGAACCCAAACATAAAAAATAGAAAATAGCATACATGTTGAAGTAAACAACATACAGAGACAGATTAACACATTTTCCCATACAAATTTGACCCAAGGAATTCATTAAAATTGTTATAGGGGATAGTTGACCTGGTGGCCAGTGTGTTTCCTGAGCTGTAAAACCGTCTGTAGACGAGTTGGACCTGTGATGTCAGCTGGAGGCCAGACAGACCGACCAACCTGGTCTCACTGGGCAGACTTCAGAATTTGACGCTTGTCCATCGCCTCCAAACGTCATCTCTAGGTGGCATCATACAACTCCAAACGTCATTTCTAGACGGCATCATACAGCCTAACAATTTTGTGATATGTGGAGCTAGTAAGCGCCGTCTGAGTAGCTCCACTCCTGGGTCCAGTTTCGTTAATTAGCCTGATCCCTGTGTCCACTAGCATCCTAGCGTTGGCTAGCGTTAGAATACGAGCTAACTAACGCTAGCCAGCTAATGCCAACAGTAGCTTTAAGAACAGTAGCTAATGCTAGCTAATAATAATGACAGTAAGAATGTGAGCTAGTTAATAATAATGACAGTAAGAATGTGAGCTAGTTGGCTAGCTAGTAGTGTTGTTTGCTAGTTTCTTGTAAAACGTTGTTGTTGTTTGCTAGTTTCGCCAGCTAGTTTTGCACTCGGTCTCACCAAAGTTGTTTGACCCACCCAACCCAACCCCAAAAGTGCTTGCAAATTTATACCCCTCTTCTATCACGTGTTCCAATGTGAACAACCAACCACAAAACTCTGAGAACAACCAATCAAAAACCTAGGCTATCCCATGTCTTCTGCCGACGTTTATAACTGTATGATGCCGTCTAGAAATGATGTTTGGAGGCGATGGACAAACGTCGAATTCTGAAGTCTGCCAAGTGAGACCAGGCTGGATAACAGACAGCCGGACGGACGGAGGGAGGTATGACTGACCAGCTGTTATCTGGAGCAGAGCCAAACAGGTGTGCCTTTGTCTGTGTGAGAGAGACAGAAAGAGAGAGCGTGTGCTTGTCAGCCTGTGTGTGTGTGTGTGTGTGTGTGCGCGCACATGTGTAAGTGTGTGTGCGCGTATGTGTAAGTGTGTGTGTGTGTGTGTGTGTGTATGTGTTTGAGCGTCCATGCATGCGTGTGTGTGAGTAAAGCAATTACTCTGCTGATGCTGTTTACTATTAAACACTGACTAGAACAACACACCACCGCTCATTTAGCATTCAGCAGGAGAGAACCTGGTCCATCATTTCTTATCTCTCACCCCTCTTTATGCTCTCTCTCATATGTCCTCTCTCTCCTCATCCACTCTCTCCTCTCTCTCTGTCTACTCTGCTCTCTATCTCCTCATCCACTCTCTCCTCTCTCTCTCCCTCTCTCTCTCTCTCTCTCTCTCTCTGTCTACAGAGAGAGAGAGAGAGACAGGGAGCATGGGCATTCTCTGTTCCAAAATCTAGTTAAATAAGAACATTTGTTTTTTGATATGAAACAGAAACACCAATCTGTCTTCCCCTTGTTTTAAATATGTGCCAAGACAATATAGGAGGTGATCCATGTACTACAAACAGAACCATTAACAATTTCATTTTATGAGTTACGCAAGACAACTTTAGTATGTAATCTGATTGTTTTAACAAAGGTTCCACCAATTAAACTTGTCTTTACCTAAGTACTAGTCAGGATTCTTTGAAAGCTTTTTTGATCAAATCGTAGATTAAAAAAGTAGAAAACTAAATATAGGCCTAGCCTACAAAATCACATTTCTGAACTAGTCATAACAGGCACGCCTAACTCCCCCAAAGAGGTGACTGGTGCTTGATGAAGTTAAACGAAATTAAACATCTCATCTAAATCCCACACAACGCGGTGTAACATTAACCTGGTAGCCTACGCTTGGTTGGGCATTGCTAGTGTAGCGGATGTCGATGTTTCCAGTTTCGATGCAATGTGAACTAATAGACTAGCCTAACACAAATTAGTTCTGCAGCTTATTACACTGATGTTTTGTTAGTTCAAACGCATGATTCTAAAACCAGACGCCTACAACAGTTGTTTTCGCTTACACTTGAACATTGCTTTTTTTCCCCGGGCATGTTGTCACTTCTGCCGGCGTGTCGAACACAGCGAATTGTGGTCTATTCACTTCAGCGAAGTGTGCCTCGACACAAACTCACAAGAAGGGCGCATGAAGGGCGCATTGGGAGTGTAGGGTGCACCCTTGTGAATGAGAAATGGGACACCCTTAGAGATGTAATGGTATGACAATTTCACATCACGATTATAGTGACCAAAATTGTCACGGTTATCAATATTATCGCGGCATTATAAAATGTGCAAAACTACTGATATATATACACTGAAATCATTTCACCAAGTTTTATATTGAAAACACAAATAAAATTAGCAGCACTACGCACTTTTTGTTTGCATAAACATTAAAAGAATGCGTCTTGAAGACTTGCTAACTTTGGTTGATGCTGGACAGTATTTACAGTGAATTTTTCAAAGCACGAAAATCATTTAATGGTAATTTTATCATGATAAATGTAATCAAATTGTATCGCTGTTTATCATTATACCGGTTATCGTTACATCTCTAGACACCCTCCACCCTTGGTGGGTACACGAAGTGCAGTAGTGCGCACTTTGGTGCAGGGGTGGGTCTTGGGACAGGGCCAGAGAGAGAGGGAGAGGCAGGGGCGGGCGGGCGGGCATGTGGTGAGCAGGGGTTGTCCACCCAGAGGAAACGTCTTCCCTGGCGCCGCCGGGCTGTAGTTCAGATGAGATGACATCGCCGCGTTGGTTTCCCTTCCGGTTGATTCCGCCAACAAGCGCCGGCGCTGTAAGCGCCCCCTGCTGGCTCTCGTCACCTGACGGACGAGGGGTCCTGGGCAGCTGGCTGGCTGGCCTGGGCACAGGGACAGACGGGCACAGAGCGCCAAGCAGCGCATCACAGGGACAGATTATGGAGGAGAATTACGTTCAAGTCATCATGTGTGGAGAGGAGGGGTGTCATCATATACAGGAACTATTAAATTAAATGTAATTAAATGTATCAATGTATCTGATCACATTCTAATCAGAATGTGTTTTTGAATCATGGTTGTATGGTGTTTGACATATCTCTCTCTCTCTGTGGCAGTAGCTTTCCCCCTAAAGCTCTCTCTTTTCCCCTTCTCTCTCTCTTGTCTCTGTCGTCCTGTCTCTCTCCCTTTCTCTTTCTCTATCTCTCTTCCTCCTCTGCCTGTGATTAGGTAACTCTCGAGTCTCAATTTCTCTGTTGGCCTTGCAGACATGATGGAGGAAGTGAACTGGCTTTTGACTCCCTGTTCCTGTTCTCAGCCGAGGAAATGTTCTGCTCAAGGGAGAGGGGGAGAGAGAGAGAGAATGAAGAAAGAGAGGGAGAGAAAGAGAGTGAGGAAAAGAGAGACAGACTCTGTTCTCTCAGGTTGTAATGCAGCCTGGTGTGGGGTTAAGGTGTGTTGGGGAATGTTCAGGCAGTGAGAACAGATCTGGCAGACTTGGTGTTTTATTGACTATTTAACAACGCGGTCATCCCGGTTCAGCTGCAGTTGACTGACAATGACATTTTAACACAATATGATTGGATAAAAGGAGGGGTGGGCAGCTGTTTGAGTTACTGGACATGTAACCAATTTTGAAATCGGGTTACATCACGCACATAAGGAGAATCTTAACAGATATTCTTCTTGCACATCTCAAACAAGCACACACAGCAAGATTTGAAAATAACAGCTCATCATCTTGTAAAGTCGGGACGTAATAATCTTCAATATCAAACATGTTTGATGGGTCTGCGAGCGCGCGATCGGGAGGTTTTAGATTGGATCTGTAAACCCCTCACATTACAAGATAATCTGGGCTGATCATCGGCCCCGACCAATGTTCCAGACCAGATTTCTCCTCCGATTGTCGGGAGGGGTGAATCGGGGATAAATCGGCCCAAAAATCCTGTAGTCTGAGCCCGGCATAAGGTAGAACTGACAGCTGTGGTAACTAAGGTAGGACTGACAGCTGTAACTAAGGTAGGACTGACAGCTGTAACTAAGGTAGGACTGACAGCTGGGGTAACTAAGGTAGGACTGACAGCTGTGGTAACTAAGGTAGGACTTACAGCTGTGGTAACTAAGGTAGGACTGACAGCTGTGGTAACTAAGGTAGGACTGACAGCTGGGGTAACTAAGGTAGGACTGACAGCTGGGGTAACTAAGGTAGGACGGACAGCTGTGGTAACTAAGGTAGGACTGACAGCTGTAACGAAGGTAGGACTGACAGCTGTAACTAAGGTAGGACTGACAGCTGTAACTAATGTAGGACAGACAGTTGTGGTAACTAAGGTAGGACTGACAGCTGTGGTAACTAAGGGAGGACTGACAGATGTAAGTAAGGGAGGACTGACAACTGTAACTAAGGGAGGACTGACAGTTGTAACTAAGGGAGGACTGACAGCTGTAACTAAGGGAGGACTGACAGCTGTAACTAAGGGAGGACTGACAGTTGTAACTAACGGAAAACCTCACACCTACTGAAGCACCAAAGACTAGACTACGGTCAGTGTTAGAGAATGAGTAAAAGGGCCCTAGCTATTTTACTCCAGATCCAATCTGGAGAATTTCCCTGACAGAGACAGATTTCCACAATAATGATGCTGCCTGAGCCATTGAAATGTTTCGTGAGCCTCTGAGCTGTACCTGTCAGGATGTGGTCTGGCCGTCACGCTGACTACACAATGTCTTCTACCGGATACCCAGAAGTCAACCGCCGTTGTGCTCAGAAATGGAAAGTTCCAAATGAAGGCGCTCAGGCACGCACGCACACGGACGAGATTAAACAATCCGCTTCCCTGCGTCTTTTCATAAATGAGGTGGCGAATCTCCGTCATCGGTTTCCGCTCTCTCTCTCTCTCGTCATGTTGCGTTGGCTGCTGAGAAGTGAGGGCGACAGAGCAGAGGAGCGCAGCGCTAGTGATTCCAGATAACGCCTGGGGATTGATCGCTCAGCGCTGTGTAATGAGCTATGTGCTAACACGCACACACACACGCACAAACACACGCACACACACACACTCGCACACGCACACAATCACACACACACGAACACTCACACACAGACACACACTCACACACGCACAACACCACGTCTACCAACATCAACACAGCACTGCTGTTAACCATCTCACTGAATTCAAGTATTTGTTTTTAAAAGAAGAGTTATATCATTTTGATAGATTTTCTCTTTTCTGTGGCAAATTCTGCTGACAGCTTTCACCATCTACAGCTCAGTGGACCTGTGGCGTGGCAATATCCTGGCCGACTGGAATATGCTTCGCTGTGTGTTTATTTATTTCCCATTCTCATCAATCAATCAAAGCTTTATTTGTATAGCGCATTTCATACACAGAGGCAACACAATGCGCTTTACAGAGAACAAGGGAGGTGGGAATAGATCCCACCCCTACATATTCCAGAGCATTCTCATGCTCTGCTCCTGTCTGAGACGCCAGACACCTCTGGTGTATCTCTGTTGAGTTTGTACCTCGGCACACTCTGTCTTTGTTTACTCTTACTTCCTCCTGGGTTGATGGTTTCGAGCAATTTTATGGTTGAAGTAGATCAAAAGAATGATCAACACATCCCTGACCTGAGCCCCCCCCCCCCCACCTCCCCTCCCTGTTTCACACTTTCACTCTCTCTCTCTCCCTCTCCCTCTCTCTCTCTCAGGCGGTCACAGCTGAGCTGTAGAGCATGATGGGAGGAGGAGGCCGCGGCCGTAGGTGCAGCCCACGCTAGGAGCCACTGTACCACGCCCCCACCTGCCTGGCCCCTCCCCCGGCTCCGCCCCCCCTCCCCTCCCCTCCTGACACCATGGCCAACCACCTGGAGCTCCTGAACGAGCTGCAGCAGCTGGACAAGGTGCCCAGCCTGGAGCGACTCCGCGCCGCCCAGAAACGGCGCAGCCAGCAGCTGAAGAGGTGGGCCGTCTACGAGAAGGAGATGCAGAACAAGAAGCGCAAGGCGGACAAGAGGAGGAGCGCTGGCCCAGCGGCGGGGGGGGCGGCCGCACTGCGGAAACACGTGTCCTTCGCCGCCAGCGTGGCGCTGCTGGAGGCCTCGGCGCGGAACGACCCCGAGGAAGGTGTGAACGCACACACACACACAAATAAGCACACAAATCAGTCTGCAAGATCAGTTGTCAGTTCAGAGACCGCCCATGGTGTATCAGTCCGTCACATAGTCTCTCCCCCCCTCCCCCCCAGCTGGTAATGATGGTTCAATGACGGAGCCCACCCAGGGGAGGAGTCTGTACTTCAACACGCTGGTGTTCCTGTTTTGAGATAACAGCAGTTGAGTAACAACTCCTCACAACCACACTGCTGGTGCCCAGATAGCACTCAGATACTGTCACTGAGGTCATGAACAACCGATATCGCAGCTCTGGTGCGTAGCATTACATGTCCCCTAGAGTCAGGCTAGGAGGGATTAGACACTTTTTAAAAGGGGAACTTCCAAGATTTTGAACGTTCATCTTGTATTTATTCTTACTGGGAGTGTAGCACAGGCTCCCAGAAGTGTCTGGAGTAAAGTCAGAAACATCTGCACAAATGCACCCACACACGAAACAAGCACGCGCACGCGATAGGCACTCGATAGTCGTGAGAGTCAGTCGAGTAAATGTCTTTTTGAGGCAGACAGGCGTGTTACAGGTATGTGGCCACTGGCTAACATTAGTAAACATGTTCATTTTCCGTTTGTAGTGATACTGTATATTGATGTGCTTTAGTACAAGCCCTATCTCTCTCTCATGTGTTTTAATGTTGTCTTATTGTGTCGGTAGCTAGTTAGCTAATGTAGCCTAATATTAGCTAGGTAGCGTCATCTCTCTCTCTCTCTCTCTCTCTCTCCCTCTCTCTTTCTCCCTCTCTCTCCCTCTCTCTCTCTCTCTCTCTCTCTCTCTCTCTCACTCTCTCTCTGTCCAATTAAATAAAATAGGCTAAGTGTTCTCCAATAACATCATTAAACAGTAACAGTGCAGTTTGATTGTAGGCTTCTAACTTAACCGTTCATCATTCTACTGGATCAAATGTAACAAGGCCTACTTGTTACCATCAGCTAATGTTCTATGATGTGTGGGCATACAGGATAATAGTGGTGGGAGGGGTTAACCGGTAATCCGGTTAACCGAATTGGAGAGCCTTCAAATGCCTTACCGGTTACTAAAAATCACTAACCTGTATTCGTTTTTTTCTTTTTTTGCAATTTAAATCATGTATAATAAAAAAAAAAAATACAGCTAACCAGCCTCTATAATTATTAAATTAAATTAATCTGTCGAGTCCGTTTCTATGGACGTACAGTAATGCAGGTGACGATGTGATCGCGTTCAGCCGTTCTTCTGCCGTTCGTTATAATAATGCTGTTTTATTCCGTCTTGTCTTTTGTTTCATAGACTCGCTAGGGAATAGGGACGAGTGAAGAAGTCTACAGCTTCATCTGAGACTAAACCGAATATATTCATCTGATCCTGATTCCTGACACATGTTTATTTTTTTGTCATATCGAGAGTAGTTCGTTGTTGGTTTTGACAGCTCTTATGCGTAGGATAGGCGAGACGGGATCAAGTGCAGATTGTTTGACCGAGTTGGCCTATAGGCCTATAGTGTTTTTAGAGATTGAGGCCCTGTCCACACGAGCCCGTGTACTTTTGCAACCGTGTATTTGTCTTCGCGGTTGCACTGTTCGTCCACATGCAACCGCGCTTTCGGGCCCCTGAAACCGTGTTTGTTTGAAACCGGAGTCCAGCGTGAAGTTTTTGGACAATTCCGGTTTCAGCGGTTGCGTGTGGATATGATAACTGCAGTCTTTTATTGCTCGTCTCCATTGTTTGATGTCAGAGCGACGGTAAACACCATGGTAAACACGGAAGTAAACAGTAGCTGTGTTCGAAACGGTTCGAAATCGTTCACTCACTCCCTATTCCCTATGTAGTGTTCCCCATATAGTGAACTACATAGGGAATGATTAAACGGTTTTCGGACACTACATGGAACGTCATTCCATCGAATATTCATGGACGCAAGCAGTGCGCATACTGTAAACAAACCGAGCACTGATGGCACTGGCAGCAGGTTGAAATGTACTCAGGTAGTATTCAGTTTTGAATGTTGAATCCCAAATAAATTGCTGAAATTCTAATGATGTGCAAGTGTGGTATGGTTTGTATGGTGCTGTCTGCTAATAGCCAGCTGTAAAGTTGCACAATAAGACCGTGATAGCTAGTTGGCTCACAACAGCAGCTTCCATAACATTAATGGTAGCTGTCGGTGGTTTAAGCAGTTAGCCAACATTACAATGATGATTCCTGTAGCTATTTTGATGCTGCGTTGGTTCGACTTCTGTTTCTCAGGCATAAACGGAGGCAAACTCAAACTCACATTAGCAGCAAAACAGCTACAGGTACAATCTACAGGCTACAATCTACAGGTTACAATCATCGTAACGTTAACTAACTGCCTTTGTCACCGATAGCTACCGTCTTCTTCACGTCGTATGTTTGTATCTGTCCAAACAAAAGATTCTGCCCTGCGAATCAGAATAAAGATAGATGGGGACCGCACTCAAAGGAATGTCTTGTGTATTTTTATTGGCACAAAACGTTTTCGGCCATCCGGCCTTCTTCAGTGTGCATATAACAATGGTTTGGTTTGTGGATCTTAAATAGGCTGGTGTCCCTGTGAGTTGCCATTGTTGTTTGTGTTTTCGTATTTTCCACCTTTCTGCGCTCCTGTTCCAGTATTGACTCTGGCTTCTGATTGGTTAAAATGGCCTTTCCGTTTGAAGTTACATCGCCACCTATTGCTTTGGCATGTATATTACATCACTTCGTAGCGGTTTTTGCGGTTTCGTGTGGAAGATATAATTCATCACGCCACTCGTGGGGACGAAGATTTTTGTGAAACCGGAGACCGAAAAACTAAAAAGTACACAGGCTCATGTGGACAAGGCCTGAATCAGACTTGTGTCCGTGATTTTTTCGAGTCGACAACTTCTGATATATGGGCTATAATTTTCTGAATGCACAATGCAGGCTCTGTGTCTCCGTGTCCGTTTTTGTATCTGTAGCCTACAGCTTTGGTGCTACAGCAGCGCTTGTTTCTTAAAGCGTGTTTCTCTCTTCATCCTGGTGTTTTTGTCACATTATTATCATTGATAGTAGGAATTTCTATAAGTGCACCTCTCATGCTTTTTGCAAAGTTGCCTGTATCAAAACCCAGGTAACTTTAGGCCTATTTTAGTCTCATTAATTAACGCAAATTGCTCAACGGGTAACCGGAAAGAAATTTGAAATATGGCGGTTATGCCGGAAAGGAAAATATGCAATTCCCCCCCCCTACAGGATAATGGACCTAAGGTTAAAATGTGCTGCGCACGCTGCACTACCTAAGGGCCCTTTTTTCAACTCCTGCCCCTCTTAACACCCAGAGCACGTCCCTGCCTGTAACTAAGGTAGGACTGTCTGGGCCTGGTGGCAGCTGGCTATAGCATGGGAGGAGAGAGGGAGAAGAGGGGGAGGAGAGAGGGAGAAGAGGAGAGGAAGGGAGGAGGAGAGAAAGGGAGAGGAGAGGAAGGTCGCTCATAAAAGGACTAATCATCTCTTTCTGTTACGGTTAGATGATAAATTGTGTCTGTACTTGAACCCTGACCCCCACGGAGGAGAGAAAGGGAATTGCTTTTTGTGTCTGATTGGCTTCCGAGCGCTGTTTCCTGTAAACTTGGTAAACCGACCGGGCCGGCTGGATGTGTACATGTACGTGTGTACGTGCGTGTGTACGTGTGCGTGTGTACGTGCATGTGTACGTGCGTGTGTACGTGCGTGTGTACGTGCGTGTGCATGTGTCTTGTCCCCCCTCTCCTCTCTGCTCCTCACCACCTCCCTGGCTCCAGAGCAGCCAATCACAAGCAGTTATTTGAAATCCTCTCTCAAGTTCTGAGCTTCTGCCTCATCCCGTCCGGGGTGCAGCAGCGGATGAGCCCGGCGTTTCTAGGGACAGCGGATGAGCCCGGCGTTTCTAGGGACAATACCACAGGCTCCTTTGCACCAGGCAGGCTCAGTGAAGCGCAGGTTAAGGAATTGGATAGAACCATCTTATATTCTAACAACATTCTCTATAGAAAATATGTAGAAAGAGCCAGGTTGTGTCAGTTGCTTCTCTTCCAGTGGCGGTCTTTGTGACGTCACGTGACGCGTCCCTGTTATTGGATGCCGGCATAGCTCTAGAGTTCAGTGAGGCCCCTATGACCCCGCCGGAGACAGGGGTAGGGGCCAGCAGAGGGCGCTCTCAGGGTTAGCTGGTGTGATTGAGGCCCGGTCTCTGGTGCGGCCGGTGTCAGGGCTGTTATTACAGTCCAGGTAATCACCCCCGAGAGGGTGGGAAGGGCTGACATCTTCCTGAAGATGCAGTGTGATGACTGTGAAATTGCTCTCGAGATCCTCAGTGGCCATCGGTGATCTCTTGTCTCTCTCTCCCTCCCTCTATCTCTCTCTCCCTCTCTCTCTCTCTCTCTCTCTCTATATACTGTATATATATATATTTCTCTCTCTATCTCCCTCCCTCTCTCTCTCTTATTGAGAATGATGGCTGTTCTCGTTTTCCTAGCGAGGCGCAGGTGATGGGTTCGGGTGGGTGCAGCTATCAGGCATGATGACACTTTAATGACCCCCACCCTCCCTCCTGGTCAGGGTAAAGACCCACCCTCCCTCCTGGTCAGGGTAAAGACCCACCCTCCCTCCTGGTCAGGGTAAAGACCCACCCTCCCTCCTGGTCAGGGTAAAGAACCACCCTCCCTCCTGGTCAGGGTAAAGACCCACCCTCCCTCCTGGTCAGGGTAAAGAACCACCCTCCCTCCTGGTCAGGGTAAAGAACCACCCTCCCTCTTGGTCAGGGTAAAGACCCACCCTCCCTCCTGGTCAGGGTAAAGAACCACCCTCCCTCTTGGTCAGGGTAAAGACCCACCCTCCCTCCTGGTCAGGGTAAAGACCCACCCTCCCTCCTGGTCAGGGTAAAGACGGCGGCCCGCACAGCGGGCCTGTGGGGGGGGGCGCGGATGGCTAGGGGGCGAGGTGAGCATGTTCTCATTAGGGATGTAACGATAACCGGTATAATGATAAACCGTGATTACATTTGATTTATCGTGATAATTTAATCATTAAAACCGTGCTTGATTGCCCCGCTTTTGAAAAACTCACTGTAAATGTCCAGCATCAACCAAAGCAACAGTCTCAGACTTATTATTTTAATGTTAATGCAAAATATTAATTTTAATTTTATTTGTGGTTTTCAATATAAAACTTGGTGAAATTATTACAGTGTGTGTATCGGTAGTTTTAGAAAAGTTTTAGCACATTTTACAATGCCGCGATAATACTGATAACTTGGATGATTTTGGTCATTATAACCATGATATGACATTTTCACACCGTTACATCTCTAGTTCTCATGACCGTTACCTCGGCCCAAACTTCCACAGAAGGCTTTAGTTCAGAGAGTTAGTCAGTGATTGACCTTGAGGATTGAGGATTTGAAGAAATAGATGTTGTAAGAGCTTTTGAGAGAGGGAGAGAGTTGTCAGATGAGTGGACTAGGTATGAGCTGATAACTTGGATGATTTTGGTCATTATAACCATGATATGACATTTTCACACAGTTACATCTCTAGTTCTCATGACCGTTACCTCGGCCCAAACTTCCACAGAAGGCTTTAGTTCAGAGAGTTAGTCAGTGATTGACCTTGAGGATTGAGGATTTGAAGAAATAGATGTTGTAAGAGCTTTTGAGAGAGGGAGAGAGTTGTCAGATGAGTGGACTAGGTATGAGCTGACCCCAATCCTCCACCCATCCATCAGCTCACATAGGCCATCTCATCACTTGAGAACCGTTCCCTCTCCCGTTCCAAAAAGGGAATCAAAATGATTGGATTTGAACGTTCTTATGTGGGTCAGGCAACTGCATTCAGGTGGCATTTTTCGTTGAAAAAGCTTTTTAGATTATTATCTGTTGATGTCTTTTAGATTTTAGATTGTTATTCTTGTACTTTGCCTTCAGCACTAGATTATGCTCTTAGTCACTTGTTTTAGAAAGAAGATGCACTTGTGAGTTCTGGCGAGTAGTAGTACATTGGCTTTTCCTACGTTAAATGCAATTATTGTCAAGTCGCTTTGGATAAAAGCGTTTTTGTTTTTGAAGTGGTGTCTCTGAGGGCCTGGTGTCTCGCGCCGCTGTCTGATTATCTTTCTGGAGCGGTTCCCCCTCCTCTGCCCTCCCAGAGCCCAGACTCACGCTGGCAGACTCACTGCAGAGAGACACCAGACAGCCGGGTGATCAGTAGAGAGACTCTAGACAGACAGGTGATCAATAGAGAGACTCTAGACAGGTGATCAGTAGAGAGACTCTAGACAGACAGGTGATCAGTAGAGAGACTCTAGACAGGTGATCAGTAGAGAGACTCTAGACAGGTGATCAGTAGAGAGACTAGACAGGTGATCATTAGAGAAACTCTATACAGATGATCATTAGAGAGACTCTAGACAGACAGATGATCAGTAGAGAGACTCTAGACAGACAGGTGATCAGCAGAGAGACTAGACAGACAGGTGATCAGTAGAGAGACTAGACAGACAGGTGATCAGCAGAGAGACTAGACAGACAGGTGATCAGTAGAGAGACTAGACAGACAGGTGATCAGCAGAGAGACTAGACAGACAGGTGATCAGCAGAGAGACTCTAGACAGATGATCAGCAGAGAGACTAGACAGGTGATCATTAGAGAGACTAGACAGACAGGTGATCAGCAGAGAGACTAGACAGACAGGTGATCAGCAGAGAGACTAGATAGACAGATGATCAGCAGAGAGACTAGACAGACAGGTGATCAGTAGAGAGACTCCACAACTTGTCGACAGTTTGTCATTTAATCGGAAAGCCCTTTCATTTCACGTTTACAAAACGAAACTGAAAGTGTTCCATCTCACCGCGTCGGCCTGGGGTTGGGGGTGGGGGCCGTAGCGGGGAAATGGAACACTTTCAGTAGAGACACTCCAGACAGACAGGTGATCAGTAGAGAGACTCCAGACAGGTGATCAGTAGAGAGAGTCCAGACAGGTGATCAGTAGAGAGAGACCAGACAGGTGATCAGTAGAGAGAGTCCAGACAGGTGATCAGTATAGAGAGTCCAGACAGGTGATCAGTAGAGAGAGACCAGACAGGTGATCAGTAGAGAGAGACCAGACAGGGGCTCAGCCTATGATACCTCTCCTCTGAGACGAGGTCTCTGGGAGGAAGAAGACCTACAGGGTAATGAAAGGAACAGCCCCCTCCTACCTCCTGGCCATGGTCAAACCCTACACACCCTCCTGATCACTACGCTCTGCTACCTTGGGGCGACTGGTTGCCCCGTCACTCCGAGGCCCCTGCGGTCGATCGACACGGTCACAGCTCTTCTCTGTCCTGGCCCCGCAGTGGTGGAACGAACTGGCCACTGATGTCAGGACAGCAGAGTCGCTGCCCATCTTTCGTTGCAGGCTCAAGACTCATCTCTTCAAGAAGTACTACAACAATCCTCCCTCTTAAGCACCTATTGTATTTTAGATTGCTATTCTTGCACTTTGCCTTCAGCACTATATTATGTTCTTAGTCACTTGTTTTAGAAAGGTGATGCACTTCTGAGTTCTGGCAAGTAGTAGTACAATGGCTATTCATACATTAAATGCAATTATTGTTATTCGCTTTGGATAAAAGCATTTAAATGACTGTAATGTAATGTAAAGACAAAATAAGAAACAGGGTACGTGTGTGTTACTGGAACACCAATAATTTCGGACATTACTTGTTTTTCCACCTCCCATCTCTCCATTCCATTCCTTTTTAGGTATTTAACTATGTATTTAAAGGACAATGCTCGTTTTTGACAACCTGGACCTTATTTACGACATATTATAAGACGTTTGACTCACCGAGATCACTTTGTTGTAGTTCGGAGGCCTGTAGAAGAAATGTAAAATCCAGCG
>NC_140240.1:13542948-13687948 GCF_949987555.1 Borostomias antarcticus
CTGCTTTATTTATTGATGTCTCTGTTATCTTTGGGGATGCATCTCAACCCTCCTTCCCCTCGTTCCCCCGCCCTCAGTTGGAATGTTGACTGCTGCCCAGGAAGTAATTCTGGAGATTTTTGGTACAATCCAGTTGTGGGTGACAGATAATCACCACGGCAACGCCCAATCATGAATTCCTGTGAGAGTGGCCGGCCAATCAGAGTGTCTGATCCTGACCAGATAGAGATCCCCCCTCACACTGTGCATCGCCATCTTCCTCCATACTCCCCCGTTCATTCCTCTCTCCTATTACCTCCACTAAAGATCTAGATCCTTCTGTTAGACCTCTATATCTCTGTTTATAGATCGCTCTGCCTCTCTGTTTGAATATAGACCTCTATCTGCCTCTCTGTTTGAATATAGACCTCTATCTGTCTCTCTGTTTGAATATAGACCTCTATCTGTCTCTCTGTTTGAATATAGACCTCTATCTGTCTCTCTGTTTGAATATAGACCTATATCTGTCTCTCTGTTTGAATATAGACCTCTATCTGTCTCTCTGTTTGAATATAGACCTCTATCTGCCTCTTTGTTTGAATATAGACCTCTATCTGCCTCTCTGTTTGAATATAGACCTCTATATGTCTCTCTGTTTGAATATAGACCTCTTATCTGTCTCTCTGTTTGAATATAGACCTCTATCAGTCTCTCTGTTTGAATATAGACCTCTATCTGTCTCTCTGTTTGAATATAGACCTCTATCTGCCTCTCTGTTTGAATATAGACCTCTATCTGTCTCTCTGTTTGAATATAGACCTCTATCTGCCTCTCTGTTTGAATATAGACCTCTATCTGTCTCTCTGTTTGAATATAGACATTTATCTGTCTCTCTGTTTGAATATAGACCTCTATCTTTCTCTCTGTTTGAATATAGAGCTCTATCTGCCTCTCTGTTTGAATATAGACCTCTATCTGCCTCTCTTTGAATATAGACCTCTCTGTCTCTGTTTGAATATAGACCTCTGTCTGTCTCTGTTTGAATATAGACCTCTATCTGTCTCCCTGTTTGAATGTATACCTCTATCTGCCTCTCTGTTTGAATATAGACCTCTATCTGTCTCTATTTGAATATAGACCTCTACGTTTCTCTGTTTGAATATAGACCTCTATCTGTCTCTGTTTGAATATAGACCTCTATCTTTCTCCGTTTGAATATAGACCTCTATCTGTCTCTCTGTTTGAATATAGACCTCTATCTGCCTCTGTTTGAATATAGACCTCTATATGTCTCTCTGTTTGAATATAGACCTCTATCTGTCTCTCTGTTTGAATATAGACCTCTATCTGTCTCTCTTTTTGAATATAGACCTCTATCTGTCTCTCTGTTTGAATATAGACCTCTATCTGTCTCTATGTTTGAATATAGACCTCTATCTGTCTCTCTGTTTGAATATAGACCTCTATCTGTCTCTCTTTTTGAATATAGACTTCTATCTGTCTCTCTGTTTGAATATTGACCTCTATCTGTCTCTCTTTTTGAATATAGACCTCTATCTGTCTCTCTGTTTGAATATAGACCTCTATCTGTCTCTCTGTTTGAATATAGACATCGATCTGTCTCTGAATATAGAAGTCTCTCTGTCTCTGTTTGAATATCTGAGCAGGAGGGACCTTCATGTCTTAGATTAATCTGAGAGGAGCAGAGAAGAGCAGGCGGGAGAGTGTTTCAGTGCTCTTACAGTAGCGTTGACAGGATGTGTGGTGGAGAGAGGGAGTGGGCCGTCTGTTCTTGGATTAATATGCATTAGCGCTGATTTGGGCTGAGTGGGGGAGCTGTAATGACTCGCCTTTATGTTCTGTTTGGACCAAATGCTGTTCCTCTGTCTCCTGGAGACCGTGTGTCTGTTTGATCTCCCCATGGGCTCAGCGTGCCTTCGTTCAGCTCTGATGGGAAGTAGCTTTCAGGCTCTCTGGTGGTAGGTAGGATTTAGAGAAAAGTGTGTGTGTGTGTGCGTGTGTGTGTCCGTGTTCTTTGATGAGGCCCTGGCAGGAGAGGTAGTTTTGTTTTGAGATGTCAGTGTGACGCACGCACACACACAAACACACACACACACACACACACACAGAGAGAAGGGGAGACTGTTTGAGCCACATTATCTGTTCCACCTCTGTTTAAAGGGCTGTAAGAGTTTAGCTCTCCGTCCCCCTTCTCTCACATCTCCTCTCTCCTCCGCCTCCTCCTCTCCTCCCTCCCTCTCCTCCTCTCTCCTCCGCCTCCTCCTCTCCTCCCTCCCTCTTCTCCTCTCTCCTCCGCCTCCTCCTCTCCTCCCTCCCTCTCCTCCTCTCTCCTCCGCCTCCTCCTCTCCTCCCTCCCTCTCCTTCTCTCTCCTCCGCCTCCTCCTCTCCTCCCTCCCTCTCCTCCTCTCTCCTCCGCCTCCTCCTCTCTTCTGCTTTCATTTCATCTCCACACTCCTCCATTAATTCCCCCCTCCGCCTCTCTCCTGTCACCACTCCTCTCCTCCTCTCTCCTGTCACCCCTCCTCTCCTCCTCTCTCCTGTAACATCCCTCTTCTCCTCCCTCCCTCTCCTCTCGTTGGGCAGAGGAGACATCAGCGTTCAGAACCCCAGGGCATGTGTGTTTGAACGAGGGAGCGTGTTAAGCAGTGTGTGTCTGAACGAGGGAGCGTGTTAAGCAGTGTGTGTCTGAACGAGGGAGCGTGTTAAGCAGTGTGTGTCTGAACGAGGGAGCGTGTTAAGCAGTGTGTGTCTGAACGAGGGAGCGTGTTAAGCAGTGTGTGTCTGAACGAGGGAGCGTGTTAAGCAGCTTCCCACTCGGGCCGAGCAGATGATTGGGCTGCATTGCGGTCTGGTCCGCCAGCTGCCCTGTCTGGGTCTGCCTCTATATTCTTAAAGGCAAGCATCACCACACACACACACGCACACACACACGCACACACACACGCACACACACAAGATTCAAGAAAGACGCTCGCATTGTGTCTCTCAGTGTGTGTGAATCTATGCATGTGTCTGTGTCTGTGCATGCGGACGTGTGTGTGTGTGTGTGTGTGCAGTAAGTGAGTAAGACTGTAACAGATTAATAACAAGCTTTCGGGAAGCAGGCTGTAATTTTAGATGTAGCTCCGGACGACATGGTGCCCCTGTCCTTATCACTGTAATCAGTCAGGATGAGGAGGCCACCTCGCTGTCTACACACTTCCTGGGTCCTGTTCACAGGGAGATTAGTTAAAGGGATAGTCCCCCTAAATCACAACATCACATGGTCCTTTGCTGTGTGAGATGGGGCTGGTTCTGGGCTGGTTCTGGACTGAGCTGGGCTGGACTAGACTGGACTAGAATGGACTGGGCTGAGCTGAGCTGAGCTGAGCTGAGCTGAGCTGGGCTGGACTGGGCTGGGCTGGACTGGGCTGGACTGGGCTGGACTGGACTGGGCTGAGCTAGTTGTCAGAGTGAGTGGGGGGAGGTTGTCCAGGCCAGTGGTGATGAATGTTTAGGTGGGGCCAGGAGCAGACAGAGTGCAAGATGCTGATGAGAGCTGAAATATGAAGGTGCTAAATCAGCTGACAGGAAAGAGTTGGACCCACAGAGCACAGGTAGAGAGAGGAGGAGGAGGGGTGGTTGTGTGTGCTATGCCGGGCTCAGACTACAGGATTTCTGGGCCGATTTGTCCCCGATCCACCCCTCCCGACAATCGGAAGAGAAATCTGGTCTGGAACGTTGGTCGGTACGGATGTTCGGCCCGGATTATCTTGTAATGTGAGGGGTTTACAGATCCAATCTTAAATCTCCCGATCGGCTCGCAGACCCATCGGGGCCACCCAGATAATATCAAAACATGTTTGATATTTATATTATTACGTCACTACTTTACAAACGAGACCACTGGTTTGTTGCTCCCTCGGGCACAATAATATCCTGTAGTTTGTGTAGAGCCGTTGTTTTCAAATCTTGTAGTGTGCGCATGTTTGAGATTCATGAGTAGAACGTCTGTTAAGATTCTCCTTATGTGCGTCATGCAACCCCATTTTGAAATGGGCTTTGTAGTTTGAGCCTGGCATTAGGCTGCTGCAGAGCCATGTTCTGCACCAGAAAATGTGAGATACTTGTGCTACTGTGTGTGTGTGTGCGTGTGTGCATGCGTGCGCGTGCGTGTGTGTGTGTGTATGTGTGTATGTGTGTGTGTGTGTGTGTGTGTGCGTGCGTGTGTGCACGCGTTCGTGCGTGCGTGGGTTTTAGAGGCTAATGGCCATTAATGGGACAGATGCTGGGTTTGGAATTACAGTGCATGTGATAATTATCATCCCAAGGCCGCTCTCCTCCACTGGGCCTGACCACCCAGGCTCCCACAACAGCTCATCTCATTTCATTTCAAGTTTATTTGGGAAGGACAGGGCAAGTTAATGAACATTAAAACAAAGGTTTCTGATTCTGGCTCTAGACAAGTCAGTGTAATTTCCATCTGTTGTCCCTAATAAGATGCTACCTAAAAACACAGGAGCAATATATGCATCAAATAATACAGTACACATCCAATCACAAATCATAATCACAAATCATAATCACACATTATAATCACACATCATAATCATGTATCGAAGGTACACATCATATAGAGGAGCATTACACAATGGGATAGACAAAGTGCTGTAGGTCTGTAGCTATTTACACACAGAATAGTCACTGTAAGGGGCTGTACATCATACAGTTCTGATATTTAAAGTGGTTTATGTACTATAGATGTTTTTAAAGTGCTGTACGGCAGTTTAAGGTGCTGACACTTCCAGAGCTGTAGATGCGTTCTTCTATCATACAGATCAGATAGCGTGATAGCAGCTACGCTGGGCAGGCTAATGACAGCGAGGAGCGGTGAAGTTAGCTCTGATGAGACCTTTTCAGATCGTTTTCAGACGGTTCGTCCAATCACCTGCCCCTGTCGTTTTGAAAGTACCTGCCCTTTTCCAAACGGTTTCCAGCAGAGAGTTCTCAGGTGGTTATGCAAAGCGAACCATGCGAAGCAAACCATCTGGCAGCGTCAGGTTAATTTCACACAGCACATCGTATAAAAGGACTATTGCATATAGGACTTATAGTATCGCATAGTAATACACGCAGCGCAAATACATTATGTTTCGCACAACTACAGTATGAGTGTACAAGTCTGGTTTGACTCTATCCATCGCTTCAAGTGGGTTTTAAAGGGGCTGTATCGTACCGTGCGGGTTCTCATGTCTGGTTCTCATGTCTGGTTCTCATGCCTGGTTCTCATGCCTGGTTCTCATGCCTGGTTCTCATGTCTGGTTCTCATGCCTGGTTCTCATGCCTGGTTCTCATGCCTGGTTCTCATGTCTGGTTCTCATGCCTGGTTCTCATGCCTGGTTCTCATGTCTGGTTCTCATGTCTGGTTCTCATGTCTGGTTCTCATGTCTGGTTCTCATGCCTGGTTCTCATGCCTGGTTCTCATGCCTGGTTCTCATGCCTGGTTCTTGTGTCTCTGTCTGTGTTGCTCCTGTGGAAAGCTGCCAGGACTGAGGATAATGTGAAAAATCCCCAAGAGATCATCCTGCCCTGCCTGTCCCCTGTACACACACACTGCACTGAGCTAAACATCTAAACATGCAAGACAGACAGGCAGGCAGGCAGACAGACAGGCAGACAGACAGGCAGACAGGCAGACAGGCAGGCAGGCAGGCAGGCAGGCAGGCAGGCAGACAGACAGACAGACAGGCAGACAGGCAGGAAGACAGGCAGACAGACAGACAGACAGACAGGCAGACAGACAGACAGACAGACAGACAGACAGACAGACAGGCAGGCAGGCAGGCAGGCAGGCAGGCAGGCAGGCAGGCAAACAGACAGTGAGGCAGGGAGACTGACAGACAGACAGAGGCAGAGAGATAAAACAGGGAAACAGGCAGTCTGTCAGAATAACAGGCAGTCTGTCAGAATGACAAGTAGGCAGGCAGAGACGGGCAGAGAGGCTGACAGCGAGGTAGAGAGACGTGTACAGCAGGCAGGCAGTAATCCCCCGCCACGTACGTCATTCATTTAATAAAAGTCACTTCCACCCAAAATGAATGAGAGTGCAGGCGGGTGATGGATGGAGGGTGGAGCGAGCTGTGGGCTTAACGGTGTGAGAGCACGCCCAGGAGCACAGGAGCACTCGTCTGAAAACACTTTACACATGCTGATTAACATGTAGGCTTTTAACCTGCCTCACATAAGATTGATATGAAATATTCATCCACTCTCTCCTGCCTCTCCTCCTCTCTTCTCTTCTCTCCTCCTCTCTTCTCTTCCTCCCCTCCTCTCCTCTCTTCTCCTGTCCTCTCTCCTCTCCTGTCTCAGTGCGTTACCTGCTGAAGAACAACGTCAGCCCAGACCTGTGTAATGAGGATGGACTCACAGCGCTGCATCAGGTCAGTACCCCCCCCCCCCCTCTTTAGACAGCTCTCCAGGAACTCCATGTGACCTCAGAGTCTCAAGAGTAGCCGGTATACAGTGAGCTGATCTGAGTAGAGCCAGGATGTTCAGCGGTGGCTCTGCCAGATGAGAACTTAGCTGGACACTGGACCTGGACCACGAAATGACCGTAACACCCGGACAGCTTCCCCGCCTCCCGGCCCACAGGGAAAAGGGCCGCGTTGTTGCCCAGACATAATCTATCCCTTTGTCCCACAAGGTTTCGCGTCTAAATACTTTGCATGAGGAGTTATGAAAGGCCTATTATGTCCTTCCTCCCTGCATTGTTGACCAGGGAGAGGGGAGATGGAGGGGGGCTGTTGGAGATTAGCCTAGCTGCTAGGCTAGCTAGCGTGTGGGATCAACTGTGTAGGCTTGAACAAGCCTTCTTATGTTTTGCTACAAGCTAAAGGCCTATCCAAGATATAATCCAATCCTAGTCCAGACAGCCACACCTTCTCCTGACATGGACTGAGTCGTCTTAGTCTGCACTCTTTTACTTGTACTTACTCTTGTACTTGTGATGTTGCATATTTCAACATTTAACAATATTTCTACTGTCAGAGAGTTGACCTGGTGTGTTGTTGTAAATCATCCTTAAATTGCAACCACAAGGCACGGTTACAGTATCAATACTGTACATCAGACTCCTGTAGGTTGTGTAATTAAATTACGTACAAGCACACACACGCACACACACACATACACACACACGGTGAAGATCAGGTTAATATTTTATGTGTGTGTGTGTGTGTGTGTGTGTGTGTGTGTGTGTGTGTGTGTGTGTGTGTGTGTGTGTGAGAGAGCCTATTGAGGTTATCCCGGCAGCGAGTCCAGGAACTCCACACCCAGTCCAACTTCACAGCTCTATTAGGAGGTCATTGTGCTGGATTTGACACACGCACACACACACACACACGCACACGCACGCACACACACACACACACACACACACACACACACACACACACACACACACACACACACACACACACACACACACACACACACGTGCATGAGGCACACATACCTCCCTCTCTCTCTCATTCTCTCTCTCCCTCTCTCTCTCCCTCTCCCTCTCTCTCTCTGTCATTGTCTCAGTGCAGTGACAGAAGCCCTTTCTCAATATGCGTTCTTGTCCGTACTTGCGTCCTTGTGAAACGTCATCAGTTGGAGCCCAAGTACTGTTCCAATTAGAAAGTATGCAAGTCCCAAGTCCGCATCAAATGCCAGGATGTGTTCTTGCTCCGCCCATTTTATCGAGGATGCATTGGAGCAGACTTGTGTGGACTTGAGACAGCCAGATATCCCATAAATCATTTCGCATCAAGAGAACGGTTGTTAGGCATTTTCAACAGTGTTGCCCTATCTAAATAAACTATCTTGTTGACTACGTCAACAAGGACGCTGCTGTTCCAATTGCAGAATGACTGAACCTGCGTCCTCCCGCCCTTGGAAGTTCATACTCTGATGCGAACTTCCAAAGTCCGGAATAGCAAGGACGCAAGTCTGAACTTCGCATACTTGGAATTGAGAAATGGCCAGAGCTCAGAGACGCTCTACCAATTAGTCTGTTTAGGTGTTCATAATATGTTGGTTTTCATGGAAACTCCCCACCCTGCAATCACACCCAGTTAAGCTGGAAAATAGCTAGTCTGCATTTCCAGCTCTACATCCTGGTGTGTCGAGCACACATTCACACATAACCGCACACGACAGTCTGCTGGAGCTGCCGGAGAATCGGCTCGAAATGTTGTCTGTGCTATTCTGAACACATCTCTGAGGAGGGTTCAGAAGAGTAGGGTTCAAAAGATCAAGATGAGAGGCGTTTGAGTGCCTGTCCTCTGACAGTTAGTGATTTTCGCAAGCCAGGTTCAGATGCAACTGCCATGACGTTTTGAAGCACTTTTAGAATGGAATGTTAGTTTTGAAACTGGCTGTCGTAACTGAAACCCGGCTCAAAGCTCACCATGTTTCTGTTTTCAGTGGATAACCCTGACGTGTTTATATACAACTGAGCTCAACTGTCTCGCAAAGTATCCCCCCTGTGCTCGAAGCTCTAGGGAGGTCTTATGGAATAGAAATACCTCAAATTCACCTCATCTGTTCATGGCAACCTGATTTCCCTCTCTAAAAAGGTCTTTCTTCTGTCTTTTTCCCTCCCCTCTCTCTCTCCCTCCCTCCTCTCGCTCTCTCTCCCTCCCTACTCTCCCTCTCTCCTCTCTCTTCCCCTCCCTCCCTCGCTCTCCCTCCCTCCCTCCTTCCCTCTCTCTCCCTCCCTCTCCCCTCCCTCCCTCTCACCCCTCTCCCCCACCCTCCCTCCCTCTCACCCTTCTCCCCCACCCTCCCTCCCTCTCACCCTTCTCCCCCTCTCACCCTTCTCCCCCACCCTCCCTCCCTCTCACCCCTCTCCCCCACCTCCCCCTGCCCTCCCTCCCTCTCCCCCACCTCCCCCTGCCCTCCCTCCCTCTCCCCCACCTCCCCCTGCCCTCCCTCTCACCCCTCTCCCCCACCCTCCCTCCCTCACCCCCTGCCCTCCCCCTCCCCTCCCTTCCCTCCCTCCCTCTCACCCCTCTCCCCCACCTCCCTCTGCCCTCCCTCCCTCTCCCCCACCTCCCCCTGCCCTCCCTCTCACCCCTCTCCCCCACCCTCCCTCCCTCACCCCCTGCCCTCCCCCTCCCCTCCCTTCCCTCCCTCCCTCTCACCCCTCTCCCCCACCCTCCCTCCCTCACCCCCTGCCCTCCCCCTCCCCTCCCTTCCCTCCCTCCCTCTCACCCCTCTCCCCCACCTCCCCCTGCCCTCCCTCCCTCTCCCCCTGCCCTCCCTCTCACCCCTCTCCCCCTCCCCTCCCTCCCTCCCTCTCCCCCTCCCCTCCCTCCCTCCCTCCCTCCCTCTCCCCCTCCCCTCCCTCCCTCCCTCCCTCCCTCCCTCCCTCCCTCCCTCCCTCCCTCCCTCTCACCCCTCTCCCCCTACCCTCCCCCTGCCCTCCCTCCCTCCCTCCCTCTCCCCTGCCTCCCCTGCCCTCTCCCTCCCAGTGTTGTATTGATAACTATGAGGAGATGGTGAAGATCTTGCTGGGCCGAGGGGCCAGTGTGAACGCCCAGGACAACGAGCTGTGGACCCCCCTGCATGCTGCTGCTACCTGTGGCCACGCTGGCCTCGTCAAGACCCTCATCCTGCAGTAAGATACTGTCTGTCTGTCTGTCTGTTTCTGTCTATCTGTCTATCTGTCTGACTGTCTGTCTGTCTGTCTGTCTGTCTGTCTGTCTGTCTCTGTCTGTCTCTGTCTGTCTGTTTTTGTCTGTCTGTCTGTCTGTCTGTCTGTCTGTCTGTCTGTCTGTCTGTCTGTCTGTCTGTCTGTCTGTCTGTCTGTCTCTATATCTTTCATCTGTCTTATTCTATTCTGTATACTGACCAGTGGTGTGTCCTCCCCGTAGCGGAGCTGACCTGCTGGCGGTGAACTCAGACGGGAACATGCCCTACGACCTGTGTGAGGACGACCCCACGCTGGACATCATCGAGACCGCCATGGCCAACAGAGGTACGTCTGGGCGCCTCACAGCCCATGGTGGACGCGTCACATACAGCCACACTCAACAGAGTATCGTCACGCTCCTTCCGCCAGAGTTCTCAAGCCCAGAGGTCACAAAACAAGATCAATCATGGAGGCTAATCTACAGTTAGCCCCTGGCCATTTGTCTGGGGCTTGCAGCTATGTTGATTACAGTATCAGCAGCATTATGATGTAGTACCTCTTTGGTAGCTTGGTATCACAAGGAATGCTAACTTGAAGGTTGAGAAGAGATTGTAACGTGTTAAACAACACGTAATAACAACATCAGTCCTAACAGCATCAGTAATAACAACATGAGTAATAACAAAATCAGTCCTAACAGCATCAGTTCTAACAGCATCAGTTCTAACAGCATCAGTTCTAACAGCATCAGTTCTAACAGCATCAGTTCTAAGAGCATCAGTTCTAACAGCATCAGTTCTAACAGCATCAGTTCTAACAGCATCAGTTCGTGTTCCACACAGCCAACAATGTGGAGGTTGACTGTATGCAACATTCAGCTCTCTCAACATTATCATTAAACCTGATGCAAAAAACTGTTCTTACAGTATTCTAAGACTATGAACAGATAAAAGCATTGGAATTACTTGGAAGATAATTTACATGACTTTGCAGAGTCATGAATATGCTAATACTGTCATTAGAACTACTGTAGCATTGCCAGCCAGCCAATATGCTCAGCTTTTCTCAAGTGGGAACGAACAGAGAGTATGGCCTTGGTTAAGTAGGACAAGCTGTTAAACGTGAAAGACATCCCTTTCAGTAAGTGAATAAGTACGAGTGAATTCAGTTGACTCAGTGGTTTTATTATGAAGCGTAATAGTTAATTATTTTGTTATTCAACTGTGACTGAATGATTTATTCGACTGTGACTGAGGTAAAATGAGAGGGGGGGGCGTAGCATTAGCATTAGCATAGACGGCAGAGTGGAGGAGAGGATTGAGGAATGTCTCGCCAGCTGCTGACAAAGAGAAAGAGGAAGAACGCTGTTGCAGACAATTGACCTTCTACAGTAGCTAATGTTCCCAGTATCTTATCAGTGGACCTCCTGTCCTGCTGCAGACAGAGGCTGTAGGTGTTATCAGGGTCTGTTGGATTAGCCCAATTGGGTAACAAACGCTGGTGTGAGCACAGCCGAAGCAAGCCCCGGGTTATCCTTCACCTGGGGCTAGGAACCAAGAGAACTCTCTCCGGAGGGAACCAGGAGAACTCTCTCTGGAGGGAACCAGGAGAACTCTCTCTGGAGGGAACCAGGAGAACTCTCTCTGGAGGGAACCAGGAGAACTCTCTCTGGAGGGAACCAGGAGAACTCCGGGAACACGTTAGCCTGCTGAGCTGAACACGTTAGCCTGCTGAGCTGAACACGTTAGCCTGCTGAGCTGAACACGTTAGCCTGCTGAGCTGAACACGTTAGCCTGCTGAGCTGAACACGTTAGCCTGCTGAGCTGAACACGTTAGCCTGCTGAGCTGAACACGTTAGCCTGCTGAGCTGAACACGTTAGCCTGCTGAGCTGAACACGTTAGCCTGCTGAGCTGAACACGTTAGCCTTCTGAGCTGAAGGCGGCCAAGGGAACTGACTTGACGCTGAACTGTGCGTGTGTTTGTGTGTGTGTGGACTTGTTCTGTATGCATATGTATCTGGAAGTATGTGTGTGTGTGTGTGTGTGTGTGTGTGTGTGTGTGTGTGTGTGTGTGATTGCTTGACAACTGCCATGTCCCACCTGTGTTTAATTGACAGGTGAGTGTGTGTTTGATTGGCAGGCATCACCCAGGAGATGATCAACGAGACGAGGGCGTCGGCAGAGAGGAGGATGCTGGGAGAGATCCAGAAGCTCCTCGGGGAGGGGGAGGAGGTCAACCAGCAGGACTCCCAGGGGGCAACGCTGGTGAGACCCCCTGACCCTTCACACTACGCTCTCCCTGACCCCTAACCCTGTTGCTGTGGCAGCAGCAGTGTGAGTCTTAGTGCTCAGTTCCAGTGGTGGAGGTGACAGGAAGTGAGCCAAGTCGTGGAGAAAGATAGTTCCTCACCAATAAACACCATGTCCTGTCTGGAGTTAATAATATCAAGTGTTAGCGAGGATGTACCTGAATACCAACGAAGTGACAGGTCACAGTGGAATGAAAGTGGTCAATACATTTTTTATTACATGATTGAACAATCTCAAAATAACTTTGATAAACTGCCAGATTTACCACAGATTCTGTGATTGGGGTCGCTGTTCATCCATCTTTATGTGGTCTGCTAATCTGGGGCCGTGCGGATTAGCATGGAGCAGCCAGAACTGGACCTCTGGCAGACTGGGACCCAGATAGTAGAGTTATGTAAGAGAACTGGACCTCTGGCAGACTGGGACCCAGATAGTAGAGTTATAAGAGAACTGGACCTCTGGCAGACTGGGACCCAGATAGTAGAGTTATGTAAGAGAACTGGACCTCTGGCAGACTGGGACCCAGATAGTAGAGTTATAATAGAAATGGACCTCTGGCAGACTGGGACCCAGATAGTAGAGTTATATAAGAGAACTGGACCTCTGGCAGACTGGGACCCAGATAGTAGAGTTATAAGAGAACTGGACCTCTGGCAGACTGGGACCCAGATAGTAGAGTTATAAGAGAACTGGACCTCTGGCAGACTGGGACCCATAGAGGCCTATTAATATTGATATGTGTTAAGACATTTACAAGTGTTAATAATAACTAGATTTAATAGAAAATAATACGGCTTTTATTAACGTTCTTAAGAAATGTATAAACTGAGTGTCTTGTAATTATTTTATAATCTAACAATAAACATATTTACAGTATAATGCTATTATTAACACATATAAATGTCTCATTAACACATTAAAGTTAATAAGCATCTTAAGAACCTTATTACCTATTAACTAATGCTTAATAAGAGGACCATAATATAAAATGTTACCATTGTATATTAAATTCGACGAACGCACGTACACACACACACACACACACACACACACACACACACACACACACACACACACACACACACACACACATATCTCAGTGACTAGTGAGGGAGGGGTCTCCTGATGTTAATCTGGCTCCCCAATCTGTCACAGGGCACCTGTTTTTCTTCTCTTTGTCCTTGTCAGTGTCGTGGTGCATATATCCTCAGATGATCAGGACTGAACGAATGAATGGTGCTCAGATTCCTTGAGTATGTATCTGACAGCTAGATACATACTGTATGTGACAATATTAAGATACATACTGTATGTGACAATAGATTAATTTAGACACATGCTGTACGTGACAATATTAAGAGCATCCTCTAATCTCCTCTTCTCTCCTCGTCTTCCTCTCTTCTCTCCTCGTCTTCCTCTCCTCTCCTCCTCCTTTGCTCTCTTCTCCTCTCCTCTCGTTCGCCCTCCACTCCTCCCCACCTCCCCCAGCTCCACATCGCAGCAGCCAATGGGTACGTCCAGGCGGCTGAGCTGCTGCTGGAGGGCGGAGCCAACATGGACCTGAGGGACTCTGATGGATGGCAGCCTCTCCACGCTGCTGCCTGCTGGGGTCAGGTATATAACACACACACACACACTCTCACACACACACACACACACACACACACACACACACACACACACACACACACACTCTCTCTTTCTCTCTCACACTCACACACACACACATACTTTCTCTCTCACACTCTCTCACACATGGACACACACACACATGCGCGTGCACACACACACACACACACACACACACACACACACACACATATGTGTGCATACTCATCACTCCTCCACCCTTTGCCCCCAGATGCACGTGGCCGAACTGCTGGTGTCTCACGGCGGCAGTCTGAACGCCAAGACCTACCTGGAGGAGACGCCCATCGGTAGGTCTGCCCCCGAGGCCCAGCAGAGACCATACAGTTGCTTTTGTATTTTATACTGCAGCTTTTCCGAAAATGACCATTAAACTACTCCAAAGCCATGCTCTAGATGCTGAGTCACCCCTTAATACTGCTGTATACTCACCGTTATTACTACTGCTCAGGATAATGATAATGACTTCTGCCCTTTGTCCTCTTTCTCTCTCCCTCTCTCGCTCTCTCTCTCCCTCTCCCTATCCCCTCCCGCAGATCTGTGTGAGGATGAAGAGTTCCGGAACCTTCTGCTGGACCTCAAACACAAACACGACATCATCATGAAGTCGCAGCTCAAACACAAGACGTCCCTGTGCCGACGCACCTCCAGCGCAGGCAGCCGCGGGTACACACTGCCACCTGGTGGACGCTCTTCCACACAGCAACTGCACACTTCCACCTGCTGGCCAACAGCAAAACTGCTCTGTTGTTGCTTTTAATGTTGGCACTAGGGGGGTGCTTTGCACATTTAATATTTCCATCTCAATTTATCATAGTCTGGAATTTTTAAACTAGGGCCTCATTTTCGACTTGGCCTTAATGTTGTTGACTGATGGAGATAATTTTCAGCTGATTCCATGCTGTTTCTCTATCGTTCTATTCGGACCTCTATATGGCTTTCTGTAAATAGGGAGGTGGAGAGATACGTAACTAGCCGGCACTATTGTCTTCACAACAACAACAAACAAAAGAGTGGACAATTCTTTTACTATCAACACAAGTTGCAATGGCCACGTTCGAAATAGATATGTCTGACTTTGATGAGGAGTTTAGTTTATACGGCGATCCTTAGTTTGGAGTGTTTTTAAGTGCGTTTCCTTTTAATGTTTTTCAGTTTGACTGAATTGCGGTAGCATTGGCAAAACATGAACGCCCGAACGAGAGAGAGTGTGGAATCAGCTGAAAATGCTCTCCATCAATCAACAGCATTAAAGTTGAGGCTTTAGTTAAAAAAAAAAAATAATAATCTCGCGAACTCCCCACATCTCCCCAGAGCTGGCTCTGCTCATATCTCGTATATCTTGCATATTAAAGTACCGCTGTCAACTAGACCGTTCTCATTGGTTCATAGCGCAGAGTTGTCCGTGACCACAGTGTGTCTCTCTCTCTCTCTCCCTGGAACACAGGAAGGTGGTGAGAAGGGCCAGCCTGTCGGACCGACACAACCTGTGCCGTAAGGAGTACGAGACGGAGGCCATCGTGTGGCGCGGCGGGCGGGAGGAGGAGGGGAGGGAGAACGTCCAGAACCAGGAGAACAGCCTGATGGTCAGTGTGGTGGTTGAACTCTTCAGCCTTCTGTATAGACCTATATAATAACTCATTATACAATAAATCATTTCAGTGTTTGCCCGCCTTTTACACCAATGCTATAACAATGTAAAATACATGATTTACATAATGCTAGATATGACACTATAGTAACTCTAGTTGTAATTTGCAGTCCCAGTGTCCTGTGCATCGCAGGTTAAGCCTCAAAAGAAAGCCGCGCAGAGTAGTATAATACTAGTAGTAACTCTACAGTAATGTAACAGTTGTTGTTGTAACAGCAGTGTAACAGCAGTGTCCCGTGGCCCCCAGGGGAAGACTGCAGAGAGGCCCAGGCTCCAGAAGATTCTCAAGGACGGAGGGAAGCAGAACGGCCTCATCTCCACCTCCACCTCCACGCCCCCCCGGCCACCTGCCAGCGCCGACGCCTCTTCGCTGGACAGCCGGGCTGTGGCGCCCCCCCCGCCGGCGGAGGAGGCGTGGCCCAGGGAGCGCGCCCAGACGCTCTCCGAACTCAAGAAGCAGAGGGCCGCCGCCAAGCTGCTCAACCACCCGCTGCTGAACGGCCACCTGGGAAACGGCTCGTCCGACCCCGACGCCGAGAGCAGCTCTGTGGACTCCCGCATGCCCCTGGTCTCCTCCAATGGCAGCGCGGTATACTACACGCCGGCCAGCGGAGACCCGCCCATCCTCAGACTGAAGCAGCCGGTGGAGGAGGAGCCTAAGGACCGCGGCTGCTGCTGCGTGTCGTAGCAGGACCATCACCTGGGGGGCGGAGCCGGGTGGTCATGTGATTGAGAAGGAACAGGAAGTGATTGCACAGAGAAGGGAAGGAGGTCCCAGAATGCACTAGCGGTGGGTGGAGATGGTCCAGAGGGTTGTTCCTGTCCCAGGATGAACCTCTTCACCTGCAAGCTGCAATAAAGACCGATCCCTCCTCACAAAGCCAGGAGGAGGAGGAGGAGGAGGAGGGCAGTGATATTGTTGCTCTCTGTGTAGAAGGAGTGACCGGTGTGACATGGACTATCAGGACTGACTGACCCACACTGTTCTCCAAACACCTCAGAATCCTACATGGAGAGAAGGAGCCATGTGAGAAAAAACTCTCCCTGTGGAAAACACAACGTAGCAGAAGAGACCAGCCAGACTGTGTCTCTGATGAAGTACTCTACTGAGGGTAAAGGAAGGAGTGGTTTAACCCAGAGGACAGTATTATACTGTAGTAGGAAGGAGTGGTTTAACCCAGAGGACAGTATTACTGTAGTAGGAAGGAGTGGTTTAAAGAAGAATGCTCGTTTTTGACAACCTGGACCTTATTTACGGCATATTATAAGACGTTTGACTCACCGAGTTAACTGTGGTGTAATTCGGAGGCCTGTAGAAGAAATGTAAAATCCAGCGCGAGCCAAGCATATCCATGTAATGGCGGCGGACGGGGCACTGAGAATGCAGCTTCTAAAAAATCTTTTTTCTGCCGCGAAAATATCAAAATCTACTCTAAATCGGCTTTTTGGTGCCTGGAATATTGTGTGCAATATGCCTGAATATTTATCAGATTTTGAGGATATAGAAGATGACTGATCGGAAGCCGATCATAGTGTAGAGAATATGAGCCGTGAGTGTAGCCTACAGACAAGAGAATAGCCAGTCTGCGCGCTGTGCGCATGCGTGCTGGAGCAAGTGGGGAAGCTATTTCGTTTCTAAAGACGTTTCTAAAGATCATATTACAGAGGCATGTGAAAAACCACAACAAGCCCTCGCTCTATGTAAGCACAACTAGCGATTCATAAAGACAGATTGATGAAAACAACCGTTTCGCGGCAGAAAATAGATTTTTTAGAAGCTGCATTCTCAGTGCCCGATCCGCCGCCATTACATGGATATGCTTGGCTCGCGCTGGATTTTAAATTTCTTCTACAGGCCTCCAAATTACACCAAAGTTATCTCGGTGAGTCAAACGTCTTATAATATGCCGTAAATAAGGTCCAGGTTGTCAAAAACGAGCATTTTCCTTTAACCCACAGGACAGTATTATACTGTAGTAGGAAGGAGTGGTTTAACCCAGAGGACAGTATTACTGTAGTATGAAGGAGTGGTTTAACCCACAGGACAGTATTATACTGTAGTAGGAAGGAGTGGTTTAACCCAGAGGACAGTATTATAGTATTATATTATGAAGGAGTGGTTTAACCCACAGGACAGTGTTATAGTATGAAGGAGTGGTTTAATCCAGAGTACAGTATTCCAGTATTGTGTTTCGTGAAGGAGGCGGCTGCGATTCAGCTTCTAATGTCACTCTGTCATCATGTGTAATGTTCTATGTCCATACCCTTACTGACCACCAGGGGGAGTATGAGTATCTGACCACTGTAGCTGACACATTGTGCTCCCATAGGTAACTTAAGACAAGTTGTTTTGACCTGTACAGTTTATAGTTGTTTATTTATGGAAAAGTAATGTGTATAAAGATGATATGGTTCCTATCAAGTTCTACGTCAGTGTATTTATTATTATTATTATTCTGTGGGAAGTGGATGGAAGAGGAGAGGCGGGGACCGTGCAGCGGTCCAGGGCAGTCCAGGGCGATCCAGGGCAGTCCAGGGCGATCCAGGGCGGTCCAAGGCGGTTCATATGGGGAGGCTGGTTGAAGAGAGGCTCTGTAATACCGCAGTTCAGATACAACCGTCTAGACAAGACGCTAGTTTTACAACGCTCGCCTCTTCCCGAGTCCCTTCGTAGAATTTGATGCGTTGAATCTCGGAAACAGACTTTGGGCAGTTATGAGACAAACAAATTTCATTCTAGACCTGTTTAAATCCATCTTGACTCCTGTATCTGAACCTGGCTTCAACTGTTTATTGAAGATACAAGCCATACTCTCCAACAAAGGCCAATTGTCCGCCTTGGTAACAGATATGTTACATAATAAAAAATACTGTAATATATGACTGTTTTGTCGCTAAGAATACTTACAGTATCATAGAAACCCTCACAGACTGTTCTATATGACTAAACCCAACAGAGAAAGCAACCATCCCCGCAAGCTTATCTTATCTACATTAATGTATACTGTTCCTACAGTTTGTACCATGCTAATACTGCTGAGTGATTGCTTCTGTGTATGTATAGCATTCCAGCTCTTGAAGCACCAGTGTAACACATTCACCCCTCCAGTATGAGAGCACCAGTGTAACACATTCACCCCTCCAGTATGAGAGCACCAGTGTAACACATTCACCCCTCCAGTATGAGAGCACCAGTGTAACACATTCACCCCTCCAGTGTGAGAGCACCAGTGTAACACATTCACCCCTCCAGTATGAGACCCAGCTAGTAGTCTCAGCCCATGTTACTCAGCCCAGCTTGGTGTTATTGTCTCTTTTCCTGTGGAAGCCGGAGAGAAAGAGTTTTCCAGGGCAGACGGGGCGAACGGTTGGGCTGAGGGGGGGAAGCTTCTGCTCACCTCGCACGGTCTGTAGGGATACTCTCTCTTCCTCTTTCCCTCTGCCTCTCCCTCTTCACTCCTCTCTCTCTCTCCTCCCTCCCTCTCTCAGTCCATGACTGCCCACTGTGGCCTTGACCCGCTGACGCTTACAGGCTTGTGTGAAACGCATGACGTGTACGCTACGGTTTACCTTGTAAACATGTTTCCATCAGCTGTCTCAAGTCCAACATGAACGGCTTCATCTGTCAGCGTTATTATCGTGGCTTTGTACTCGAGCGAGGTGAACTCATGTTAGCTGCCTACTGCGGCTGCCCCTTAAAGACGACATGTTGACAGGTTTAGGCTGGTTAGGGATGACTCTAAGTGTGTATGTAGGACATTCCCTGTGGTCCTTAATGTCTGGCATCTCTATGAAACTTCCAGTGGATTCAGATTGACAAAGACTCGGTCAACTACTGTCCTCTTTTAAACTGTTGTGGCCGATACGCCCATAGGACATCCAACAGTCCATAATGACCTTTAACCTGAGGTGGACCAGAGTGTGAGACTGCTAGCCTTGTTGTTGATGAGGAAAAGACTATTAAAACTACTGATTTTGTAATTACTGGAAAATAATGATGGTTGCATTAACATATTTTGAATAAATTGTATATTTTGAGCACTTTGAGTATTTTATTGTTGTGTACAAGATACTGCTAGTGCACTGCCCTCGTTAGTAAGTCAGCATTTATGACTGCTACTGTTTGATATAGAGGGTATTTATAAACTCTGGTAGAGCTTTGAGAATGAACCTCCGGCTCTCTCCTCTCCTCCCAGTCTGTGAGAGGATTGTAAACAGCCAAACAGGACGGCACAAGACTAAAAGAGGAAGCGGAAATTTTGCTCCTCCTAAACTGGCGTGGACTGGCCAGCCAGCCTTTAGACACGGTGACAGCAGTGTCCAGTCAGCTCTGCGTTGACCACCATCTCTCCGGGCCGCTGGCTCTGTCCTTTGTGACCGGACCGGACTGGGACCCAGACGGCCATTCCTTCCCGTGCCGTGCAGTAGCTTACGCTACTGTGTGTGCGTGCGTGTGTGTGTGTGTGTGTAGACCCTCTGGTCTCTGGGCTTACGCTACTGTGTGTGCGTGTGTGTGTAGACCCTCTGGTCTCTGGGCTAACGCTACTGTGTGTGCGTGCGTGTGTGTGTGTAGACCCAGCTGCCTCCATCTCTACGTGTCCTCAGGGAAACATGCGTTGGAAGCAGTGGTGTGAAAGGCCTGTTCTCTGCCACGGCTTGTTTGCGTTTGACTAGTTGATCCTGCGTTGGAGGGGTGTGAATGTGTGGTTCTCCAGTCAGCAGATCAGACACATCATGTAGTTGTAACCAAACGAGGAAGTAAAAATAGTTTCATGCCACTGTGAAAAAATAGAGTGGGTTCCAGAAAACTGATAAAGAAAAACTAGCTACTCCACACGTCTACAGCATATTAATTTATTCAACAACCTTATCAGTAATTGTCCTTATAGTGGAAACCGTTTGAACCTTAGAACTGTTATTAAAAATTGAACTGTAATTTCCATATTTCCGCAGCTAAGAAGATGCTTATTTCAGCTGGTCAGAGGCAGAGAGAGGAGAGATTATTTATTAAAAGCGCATAACCATGCATACTGAGAGAGAGAAAGAGAGAGAGAAGAGAGAAAGAGAGATATGAGCGCAGGAGAAAAGAGAGAAGGAGGGAGGGGGAGAGAGTCAGGGAGAGGTCTACCACAACAAACCAATACTCTTATTACCACCACAGAGAGAGCTTGACTCCTCCTGGGATGGACTTACCCAGACCGGTGTGGGTGAGGCTTAATCGCCTCCGGACCGGCGTCGGACGCTTCCGTTCATCGATGCACAGATGGGGCTTGGTATCCTGTGGGGGAGAGGACTATAACAACCAACCCAAACGAAGAAGAAGAAGAAGAAGAAGAAGAAGTTTGACTCCTGCAGGCTGAGGAGGGAAGATCAGCTGTAAAACTGCAGTCACTGTTCGGCAGTCTATCAGTCTACCACAGACCAGCTATACCGGTGTGGCAAGGTGGCAGCACAGACATGCCCACTGAGCACGGTCACATCATGAAGAGGTGTTGAGAGAGACCTCGGTGATGACGATGCCAGGCAGTCCTGACGGATCAGAGCTGACAGACGGGCCGTGTGCAGCCCAGCAGTGTGCTGACCTTCATCCCACCTCAGACAGGCTCCAGATGCTGAGTTGTGGAGGCGGCGGTAGGCAGCTCAGAGGAAACGTCACGATCGACAGCAACATCCTGTTTACTGGGTTAGCTTATGTAAAAAAAAAAAAAGTAAGAAAAAAAGGAATGAGATTCAAATTTGAGCAAAACATTAAAGCTCTTTTTTTTGCTTTAATATGTGTATATTTATTAGGAAAGCATGCCACTTGTAGCAATGAACAGGGTAGGAACAGTTACTGTGAGTTTACAGACCCTAGGCTGTTTTGAATGGCAGGTTGCCAGATTACTACTACTAGTGTATGTGTGTGTGCGCGTGCGTGTGTGCGCGTTTACAAGGAAATTGCTGCTCTAACATACTGTTCAGAGGAAGACATGTTTAACTTCTAATCAAACTACTTTCGGCAAACGATTAAAACAATATAAAACACAAACATATCATTAACATCAGAGAAACTATAATAGGTCCAAAGTTATGTTTGTGTGGATTTAATGCGTGTAGACTGTGAGATCATATTACAGACCTACGTCAGCTACCCTGACAGAGTGACAAACACACAATAGAAACCCAAGTTTAACTGCCAGGTCTCTGCCACTCATCCATGGTTTGACTGGTTGAACAGATAAACTAATCAGCATCATAACACGATGGATGGAGGAGCATAGCAGACAGGACAAAGCGCTTTTGTTTCCAGTGGCTAGCCTACCCCACGTGACAGCCAATAGCTAAGTAGGTTTAAACAGTTTTTTTTTTTTTTAATAGAGCACATTAAACATTTTCATAAATAAAGCACAAAATGGCAGAATTGAGAACATTTTAAAGTGGTTGTGTAGTGGTGGTTTATATCTTTCTTGCTGAAAGGGCTTTCAAAAGCCCACTTGTTGGAGTTGAAGGCCAGATGTTATATGACATTAGTGTGTCTAGTTGTGGACTCATGTTGCACACACAGCTTTTTATGACTGCAGTTTATACACGTCTGCAGTTTATTTATGACTGCAGTTTATACACGTCACTGTGGTCAGCAAGGGACTAACCCTAACCCTATTTGCTTTGCAGTTGTGGTTTCAGGTCTAAGCGGATAGTTATCCCCCTCCAAAAACAAGTCTATAGCCTACCCATAAACCTACGATACGATGCTGCAAGAACTTCGTTTGGTATGTCCATGTTTTATTCTAATAGGGCCTACGTAGCGACTGGCGAGACTAGGCTGCTCGATTCGGTATTTCTGTGACGGATACCAACGGGCTCTAGACTGGAAACCAAGCGAGAGAGCCTGATGACGCGAGGCTAACTGGAACAGATCGGCTACTGCGGTCAATATCAGATCACACGTTCCAGGAAGTGAGACTGGAAATGCAGAAATCAAACACTGTTTGTGGGGAAAGGCTTCTTCTGATCAATTTTATACAAAATCACTTGCCCACTGAAGGAGATGGGGGTTACAAATGTATTATATAATAACAATTGTATTTTTGCTGTATGTAGGCTAATTGACAGAGGCCCATGGGACTAACAAGCCGTTAAAATAATTAAGGGTTTTTTGTGTGTGCAGATGCAAGCAGGGAAAGGTCACAGTACAGAACAGATAGCAGTAGGACGAAGCAATGGAGTAGGCTTAAAGAAGATGTAGCAGACAGGATGCAACGTTTCAGGAGGGGGTGGAGTTGCCCTAGATACAGATAAGTTTAATGAGCAGAAGGACACAGTTAGTAGTACGCCCAGAATTATGTGAATAGGCCGCTTATTCACCAAGATAAGCCAATGCATGAGCTCACACCTTGTTTATTCACTATGATGAAGGGAACTGTCTCTGAATGTATCTTTGTAATTTGATCCTCAACTCTCTGGGGGTTAGACTACCAGCAGGCTTACAATAAAATCACAAAAAGGGTGTTGGTCCCCAGGACGTTTTTGTTAGAGACTAGACTCTCACCCATCAAACCTAAAGGGACATTTTAAGGTCTTAAGAATGTATCTTCTTCACCATGCAATTTCACACCTGACATCACTTGCCCATGCAATTTGAATTATGAAAAGTAATTATGAAATTCTGAATTGATGGGATTAAAACTGGATTCCCATCCTTGTACAGAGCTAGCCTTAGTGTGTGCTTTTAATTAAATTAAATTAAATTAAAACAAGTAACGTGTTATTGGACATGGCTGGCCTTGGGCAATGCTTTGCCGACCAGCTGTTGGCAAGTAACTGTAAGGGCTTCGGGCTTCCTCAAAGGACAATCATATCATGAATGGTCGATCGGCTAGGTTAAATTATTTATGTAGGTTACATTCATGGTTATTTACACCTTTAAAAAAAAAAATCCCTGCATGCATGCATGTTATTGGATGAGGCATAATCCATGTTCATTGGTTGTCATTCGTCAGTAGTTATGCTTTACAGGGCCACCCCGCGGCCGCTGATTACTTGCTTAGAAAACATATTTAGGATAATTGCCTTCAACCGAACGAAAAGAACACTCAATAAGCGTTTCCAAACATCCTCCATGCTGTTTTTGTTAAATTTAACACTTCTATGGATTATCCAGGCGACATTTGATCTTTAGCCTAATCTCTGTCATGTGACAGGTGCACGCAGACGGTTCTACACATCCAAAACAAGCGTACCCAGCCAGTGATTATGGGCAACTGGCAAGAAGAGACAACATCATGCATGCATGTTTACGACTAGTCACTCTTATTATCCGTTATTAGCATCCACTTATTCGTCTTTTCTTCTATAGTTATTATCATAATATCAGTATAATTTGAGTCCTCTTCAACCACAAGAGAATCATGTTTCTCTGTCTAGTTAGGCTGTCGCCGGCGGCTCCATGTCAAGGTTGGAACTCATTACACGCGCAAGTGAAATCAGCCAGACTAGGAGACATTAGCAGGTCATTACGTAACAGTCATACGGTTGAATGTCCACGATATGTTTGTGGATATGGATGTGATGCTGAACCTGCACTCTCGCCCCGTAAGCGAGAAAGGGACGTGTCTACCGACAGAAACTGCTGGGACTCGTCCCGTTTCACAGTACCGCACCGGGAACATTTCTCTCGGGTAACCGATCTCTCCAGAATTCAACACAAACGTATAAACGATGGCATACATTGCAACTCTTTAGCGGTCAGTGGACTGCATGAAAACGGTTGCAGGAAACTCGATAGGCCTCCAGTTGAATCTTTTTTGTTTACGAGTGGTAAGCAGCTAAGTGCCCCTCGGTTCTGTACGTCAGCCGTGCAAATGAGAGTTTTATCCACCGCCGCAACGCCGAAGCACAAGACCGGCGCCGGGGAGGAGGCGGCGGACTATGACAAAGGGGTAAATTAAACTCTTGATCGTATTTGTTTAACCCGGTGACACTTAATTTAACAATGTTTGCCGAGCAGTCAATGTCGCTTATGTACACAGACTGAACTTGCGCTTGTTTGGCTATTCAACTGGTGTTTGCTGGTCATTTTGTGTTATAGCTCGATGTAACTTTACATTGGGGCACTAATACATTAAAAAGAACAGTATTTACTCTGCTCTTTCATTATAGGCTACTTCACATTTCAGGATCGGCAGCAGATGTGCAGTTGTAGCCTACAAGGCTGTCTCTTGTTCACGTGGTCTTGTTGAGAAGGCTACATGCTGTTCCCATGGCGTAGCAGTCTTTTGTCGTCCGATCGTGCACCGACATCCTTACCGACCCCTGTGCAGCCCAGTAGATGGATGGATGGATGGATATGAACTTGTAGATTTCCTGTAGAAGGACATTTGGCGTTTCAGTAGTAGAAAATTACAGCAAAAAGGTTGGAAATGCAGAATACAGAATATACTGAAGCAATAACTCACGAGAGGGTGTGATATATGGCCTATAGGCTATACCTACCACGGGTTGTGCTGCGGTCATAGCCAAGGCGCAGCCGAGTGCCGTCGACCAGCACAACCCGTGGTAATATATTGCCACAACCGTCGAGTTTAACGTTTTTATACAACGGTTACATCATCGGGAAACATTTATGGGATAAATACCTAGTTACTATTTGAGTGTCTTAAAGCAATACATCGCGATATTTGGACCTTTACAAACATGTCTGGTGCTATTTCTCCAATTAGATTTACTAAAAGTAAGCTGAATCGTCCAAACAGTCTACTCAGAAAGATAATACATTGATATTTATTACCTTTTAAAACTCGCGCCCCCGGGACGCAGCATTCAGTCGAAGTACGCATGCGCAACGTTGTGCTTAAATTTAAATTTTTCTTGAGGAGAAACCGTAATGTAACCAACAGACCGTTACGCTATGGAACAAAAGTTTTTACAGGCAGTTGCCTAATAATTGACGCAGTCATATTTCACATATTACAGTAAAGAGGCTTTGCCCTTGGTATATTGTGGCATGTACAACGGCTCTTAACCAATCAGATTGCGAGGTTGGAACTACCCTGTTAAGTAGCTATAGAATATAAGCATACAACCAGACTTTTGGCCTATAGCCTAGCTATGTCTGGTAATACTCACATACATCAGACTGTTGGTCTGGTAATACTCACAAACATCAGACTGTTGGCCTATAGCTATGTCTGGTAATACTCACATACATACATACATACATACATACATACATACATACATACATACTGTACATAAGTACATACATACATACATGCATGTATACATACACCCTCCACAACACTCAGGAAACACTAAAAAGTGAAATAGAAGCATTGGTCTAAGTATAGAATATAAACATACAACCAGACTGTTGGCCTATAGCCTAGCTATGTCTGGTAATACTCACATACATCAGACTGTTGGCCTAAAGCTATGTCTTGTAATACTCACATACATACATACATACTGTACATAATGATACATAAGTACATACATGCATACATACATACATACATACATACATACATACATACACCCTCCACAACACTCAGGAAACACTAAAATGTGAAATAGAAGCGTTGGTCACACTGCCAAAACGGGTCAACCTGGACCTTATTTACAGCATATTATAAGACGTTTGACTCACCGAGATAACTTTGGTGTAATTCGGAGGCCTGTAGAAGAAATTTAAAATCCAGCGCAAGCCAAGTATATCCATGTAATGGCGGCGGTCGGGGCACTGAGAATGCAGCTTCTAAAAAATCTATTTTCTGCTGTGAAACGGTTTTCATACATTTGTAGTTATGAATCGCTAGTTGTGTTTACATAGAGCGAGAGCTTGTTGTGGTTTTCACATGCCTCTGTAATATGATCTTTAGAAACGTCTTTAGAAACGAAATACAGCTTCCCCACTTGCTCCAGCACGCATGCGCACAGCCTGGCTATTCTCCATCTGTAGGCTACACTCGTGGCTCATATTCTCTACGCTACGATCGGCTTCCATCATATAAGTGATCTTCTATATCCTCAAAATCTGATAAATATTCAGCCATATTGCATACAATATCCCAGGCACCAACAAGCCGATTGTAGTGTAGAGAATGTCAGCCGTGAGTGTAGCCTACAGACGGAGAATAGCCAGTCTGCGCGCTGTGCACATGCGTATGAGGGGTGGAAGTAACAACTATTTATAAATATATATGTTGTCGATTAAAATGCAATTGAATTAAATGTGTGATCGATTAAAATGCAATCGAATTAAATGTGTGAATGATTAAAATGCAATCAAATTCAATTATTCATTAAATTAATCATTCAATTAGTCATTAAATTAATCGTTAAACTGCACTTTTATCATTTGAGTGCGCTTTTATCATTAAAAGTGTGCTTTCATCATTAGTGTGCTTTTATCAGTAAACTGCACTTTTATCATTAGCGTGTGCTTTTATCATTAAAAGTGTGCGTTTATCATAACAGTGCTTTCACTTTTGTCATTAGACTGCGCTTTTGCCCTTTCCCAACACACACCACTCTAACGATAAAGCCTTTATCATTAGACTTGTGTGTGTTGTATGTGTCAATCACCTGACCACGCCCACAGGCGTACATCCAGGCTATCCTTGTCGATTGGACATGTCTTTTGATGAAAAATGTCATGTGCATGACCGCAGTTTTCAAAAAATGGTGCAGGCAGCCTCTGATGTGCAGGGTTTTATTGTAAATAAACTTCGAGTCTGTCGAGATCTTGCTATCAGCAGCCCAAGCGACGACGTCCTCCTTTTCAACTTGGAATGGCTAAAATGTTTTCTTGTTAATGCACAGGCTAGCGGAGTTCAAATAAATCCAAGGGTGGTCGAGCTAGTAGCTGATGCTACAAGCGAACTTCTAACGTTACAGCTAACTGAAGCCAGTTTTTCCCATTGACGTACATGCAGACAGACGTGGTTTAGTAGGGAGACCACGTTTAAACATTTCTCAGGAAACGTTGGAGTGGTTTGTCAATTGCGGCTATTCCGCCTTTGGAATAGCTGAGTGCCTTGGAGTACACCCCAATACCATCAGACAGTGGTGATTCTAGACCTTTTTGACTGGGGGGGCACAGAGATGTGCCAGAGTGGCAATTCAGCAATCGTTGCTCCAGCACGCTGTGCACATGCGTGCTGGAGCAAGTGAGGAAGCTATTTCGTGTCTAAAGACGTTTCTAAAGATCATATTACAGAGGCATGTGAAAAACCACAACAGGCCTTCGCTCTATGTAAGCACAACTAGCGATTCATAAAGACAGATTGATGAAAACAACCGTTTCGCGGCAGAAAATAGATTTTTAGAAGCTGCATGCTCAGTGCCCCGTCCGCCGCCATTACATGCATATACTGACTTGCGCTGGATTTTACATTTCATCTACAGGCCTCCGAATTACACCAAAGTTATCTCGGTGAGTGAAACGTCTTATAATATGCCGTAAATAAGGTCCAGGTTGTCAAAAACGAGCATTGTCCTTTAAGCATGGCTAAAACGTGAAACAGCTGTTTCATCAAAACGGCTGTATTACACATTGACATGAGAACGGTGAGACTCATGATTCATGATGATGAGAATCATTATTCTACATAGAAATCCATTGTATTTTTAAAGTCGCACTGAAACCATGGATGTATTACGTTTGAGATCATCTAACTTCCGTAGTTTGACGTATTTCCGACACAAACAAGCTTTGAGAGTGGGACATGTGTTTAGAGGAATTTGATTGGAACATTGACAAGTGGACGGGTTTTAAGAACTTTAGACAGATTCGATAGAAGGATAGCGTTGATTGATGGGTGGATGTCGTGAGATTATTGGCCTAAAATCTAAGGTACCTGTTGTCGTCATTGCATGTGACCTACCGTTTTCCAGGAAGTAAGAAATGATATACTTTGATATAAGATTACAACAAAAGTAGAATTTTGTAATTTTTTTGGCATACATCGTTGAATAGGTGAACACTATGACCAATTATGTGAACCAAAATGGGACAGAATGCTTTTTTCATTTCAGTGCGACTTTAAACAGGCATATCCTACGCTTGAGCAGGGCTAATATAAAATGTAGCACTGACCCGTTTTGGCAGTGTGACCAACTATTTCAGTGTGATACTGGGTTGCAGGAAAACACAGGCACTGTTATAGAGTCTTATGGCCGCTGGCACAAAGGAACGCCTGAACCGCTTTGTTTTGCACCTGGGTGGGAGGAGCCTGTGGCTGAAGGTGCTCCCCATCTGCCACAGCTGGTCATGGAGGGGATGGGAGTGGTTGTCCAGAACAGACTTCAGTTTGTCCCTAATCCTCCTCTGCACCACAGTGTCCAGGCTGTCCAGTTGTTACCCCTCGACAGAGCTGGCCCTCCTCACCAGCCTTTCAGCTAATCAGTATGCTCCTTCTACATAGGCCTACAGGCTACTTTAACATACAGATATTCCTGCTGTATAATTATTAAAAGTAGGAGTCACGAATTATAACGGCTAGCTGACGACTCAACCGGTTGGGGAGGTGTGATGATAAGACCTGTGGGTATGGTACTCCGCTGTCCGGCTTACACAGCCCAAGCCTGTAGGCTACCATTAGACCAAGAGGACACCCCCATGGTCCACACCATTACTTGACCAGTCTTGGTCAGATAGGGCTGCTCATCAACCCTCCTGCTACAAGTCTATCTATTTAGCTTCGAGGGCCGGCAGGTGTGGAATGAACACTTGACATCTGGGCTGCGGAGAGCCTGACATCAGAGTCTTGTCTCTGGCCTGGCGCGTGTGTTGAGTGTTCTGAGTGTGTGTTGGTCTGAGGCCTGTGAAAGGCTGTTATCACACACAGCAGCCCCAGTGTTCCCGGACCCCTCCCTGGCGCAGCGCCCTGCAGCCCCTCGCCCACCAGGGCCCGCCCACGCTGCTGCTGCCCGCCAGGTTGCTCGTCTCTGGACAGCTGAGGCCTGCTCGCTAGCTGGCTCTCCCTCCCTCTCTCTCTCTCCCTCTCTCCCCCTGGCCCTCCCTCCCTCTCTCTCCCTGGCTCTCCCTCCCTCCCTCTCTCTCCCTGGCCCCCCCTCCCTCTCTCTCGGACACACACTATGTCCTCCCTCCCTTCCATCTCCCTCTCTTGTTCTCTCCCTCTCTGTCTTCCTCTCTCTCTCTCTCTCTCTCTCTCTCTCTCTCTCTCTCTCTCTCTCTCTCTTTTGTAGACTACTATTTCAGTCAAGTCACTCACACACTCATGGACAGATACGGAGTCACTCATGGACATTATATTAGGTTAAAAGAGACCTTGATGTGGTGATGGGAGTTAATAGCAGCTTGCCTTCAGAGAAGGACTTCCTGTTTGTCTTAGATCCAGCAAGCCAGCTTGATCTTCTGTGTGATTGGTAATGGAATGAACGGTCGCATTTCTACAGGACTGTCGTTTCTCTGCACTCTATACTATTTTGTACATTATTGACTAATCCACACACTCACACTAAGAAAGGGTGTCTTGTGTCGATAGTAGTAGAAAATATGATTATGATATATTTTGAAGTAGTGCATGCCTACCATTTATAGCCTAGCATTTACATTGGCCCCACAATTTCCTGGGATAAAAATACAGCCTTCTCATCAGCTGCCTGAAGCACACAACCCCCATCAGTACTCCCTGGCTGTGTGCATGCGTGCGTGTGCATGTGTGTGTGCGTGCATGTGTGCTCTATTGAGCTTGTTCTAATGGAATCCAGTGCTGGGGATGTCGACTTCTGTGCGGTGGTTATGTTCTCAGTGTCCTGTATAATGGCCGTGACGTGCTCTCTCCAAACTCAATGTCACGCTGCTAGGCGGTGGCCAAGCCCGCCAATGCATACAGAATGGTCTGGAAATGCGTGAAATGCCTGGAGATAGGCTTGTGTGGTGGTGGTGAGCGAACAGGTTTCACAAGGTGTCTTAAGAGTCTGAGAAGTCCATGACGTGCGTCTCAGAGACACCAGTATACAAGGCATGATTTGTGTTCACAGGGCGCCTCCCCAGGTCTCAAAGCCTTCCCCTGTATGAATAAAGCTCAGTGGCCTTGTGGTTAGGGTGTCCGCCCTGAGACTGGGAGGTTGTGAGTTCGATCCCTGCTTGGCGCTCAGCATCAATGTTTGGAATTGGGGGGCTACATCACCAAATGATTCCTGAGCGTGGCACTGCTGCTGCTCACCGCTCCCCCAGGGGATGGGTCAAATGCGGAGAACTAATTTCATACACTCAGGTGTGGGACAATCATTGGGACTTCAACTTTAACGGATTAAAAAATACCTGATGCTGGTTTTATCCCCTCAGCAGGAGCAGGGCCCAACGCAGGCCTCCTCGCCCAAGACTCCAGAACCAGAGCCAGACCAGGGCAAACCCAGCAAGGCCCAGCAGCTGAAGAAGGTGTTCAAGGAGTACGGGGCGGTGGGCGTGTCCTTCCACGTCTGCATCTCGCTCATATCCCTCGGGATGTTCTACGCCGCCGTCTCCAGGTATGCGGCGCGACTAGACGCGTGTGTGCACGTGTGTGTGTGTGTGTGTGCTTGGTGATGAGGCCCTGGTTTGCTGGACCGCTGCCAAGGTTGTGAACGCCGGCGATTTAGAGCAGAGATTATTGGGCAGCTCTGAGAGCTCCCCGGACGGCACTTATGACCCTCAGACCAGAGGCTGACTCCCCGGGACTCTGGCTGCCAAACACAGTTCACTATCACCGACTCCCCGGGACTCTGGCTGCCAAACACAGTTCACTATCACCGACTCCCCGGGACTCTGGCTGCCAAACACAGCTCACTATCACCGACTCCCCGGGACTCTGGCTGCCAAACACAGCTCACTATCACCGAGACGCACTAGGGGGGAACCGGAGGGGCATTTCAATGGGACGGAAAAAAACACATTTGTGTAGTTGTATTGAGTTGTGTTAATGTGTGTGTGTGTCTCCGCAGCGGGATCGACATGGCCGGGCTGCTGTGTAAGCTGGGCTTCAGCGAGAGCGTGGTCAAGTCCAAGATGGCCGCCGGCACCAGCACGTTCGTCCTGGCCTACGCCGTCCACAAGCTCTTCGCCCCCGTCAGGATGAGCATCACCCTGGTGTCCGTGCCGCTCATCGTGCGCTACTTCCGAAAGACTGGTCTCTTCAAGGCCCCTGCCTCTGGTCCTTGAGGAGACACACACGCACACACACACATACCAACATCCCCTGCTAGCCATGCTCACTCGTCCTAACACGGTCAGACCTGGGCCAAATGTCGATGTCAGTACTTGGGGTGCACTTGATTTCTACCACCCTGTTTGATGGAAGCAACTGAACAGTAACATAAGTGCAAAACTCTAAGGTGAATCAAATGTCAAATGATTTTCGAATTCCCAGGTCTGACCGATCGCAGGGGTCATTCTTAACCCATGCCTGTATATATCCATAACCATTTGCCTTTTAACATGGTGAAGTATCTAGCTGTTCTTCAACATGACTATCACAGTTACTGTCCTGTGGTTTCAAGTGAATTGTTTTCTCATCATGGACTCAGACCTAGCTGTGCATAAAAGCAATGTGTTTGCTTATCTGTAGGTACATCAGATGAGGCTCAAATTGAATCGGATGAATGAAGTGGATTTAAAAGTGTGAGATTTGAATGCACTGGTGCATGTTTCACATGATCTGTGTGATAAAGACCTAGTTTGGGGCTTAATCTGTGTGATAAAGACCTAGTTTGGGGCTTAATCTGGCCCAGAATATGCATTCCAAAAAAAGACTTGATGGACCAGCAATGGTCAATATATTTATTGTTCATATTTACAATCAGAATTGTGATCAGGGATCCAGGGAGATCTCTAACTTGGCCACCGCTCCTGAATTTGATTTGGCTACTGTTGTCGTTCACTTCACGAAGAATAAGATCTCTACGGCGATGATGTGAATTTTGTGGGCGGAAAAACATTGGGGTCTCCTATAGTCTAATGCAAAATAGTGTCTTGGGGGGGATTTCATAAACTTGCTGATATATTTTAGGTATCTTTGATAACATTTGTCACTTTCATTGTTATCTTAAACGACCGCATGGTCGTACACATCGTCCTGCTTCGTCGCCGTAGAGGTCTACACCGATAGCAGGCAGAGGGATTCAAGGATCGGTTGCCAGGTTAGCGGAGCTGTAATGCCCTTCCCTCCCTCTTTCTCTCTCCCCGTCTTTCTCTGTGTTGGTGAAGCAGGTTTGTTGCTGAGGTGGTCAGCCTCTCTGTGCTGAGGAGGATCTCCACAGGGATGTATAATAATGCTGATTATCAGTACTGGCTGTTCGCTGACTGGACATGTTTCCCGGGTTCAGTGAATCAGCAGAATTCAGGTTCCTCCTCCCACCTTTCCTCCCCCAATCCCACCTTGCCTCCCCCATCCCCTTATGCCATTGGCCAAGCAATCAGTTTTTTCCTCTAATACCAGCTGTTAATAAGCTCTGGGTGGAGGACACACAGGGGACTGACTGATGGACGATACGTAGGCTAGCAGCCTTCACGCCTTAACTGTCATAATTGTGTGAAGTATTTTTTGAATAGATTGGAGTGATATTTAACTATTAAAAGGGATTACAATCCTGTCGTGTCTTATTCTTTTGATGACATTTTACTGTATTGTCATAATATTGTAAAAATCATAGTCTGCCTGAAAGAAAAATAAGAGTTTTATAAAAGCTGTAGCCTATCTATGAGCAATGTGTAGCCTATGCTACCATGTTTTATCTTAAGAAAAGAAGAGAACACAATATAGTGATTACTCATGGATCAGTCCTGGGTTCTGTTTGAATGCATCTGATAGGCATTCATGTGGTGCTCAGCATATGTAACCAATCCTGCCAAATCAGATTAATTAGGCTTTGGGAGGGAGGAAATGTTTGCATTTTAAAAATAGGCTCTTAGAATGGGGCTCCTCTCTAACACCCAGATATGTTCAGTGTTAAACATGTTCTGTTCTAACATGACGGGTGAAAACATGTCTTTCTACATCTTTTTTAATAATCCAGTCATATGATCAGAGAAAGGCGGCTGCAGTAGCAGAGAAGTCAGTGTGGATCACTTGAGACAGTACCACCAGTGGCCACACGGGGGAGCTCCTCAATCAGTAACTGGTTGTAGTTTAGCCCTCGTTCATGGCAGCTTTCTCTTCAGTGTTTGCTGGATTCATTTGAGGAAGTAGCCGTTAGAGAGAAAACAAGCAGGAAACGGGTCTCTACCAAAACCTACAAAAATACATGTTCTTGCATCAAATAAATAACGAGAATGATTCGAACAGAATTAGAGGTCGAATTTATTAGAATAAGGCCGTTTGAAGCGCATCTTGGTTTGGTTAAGGGACCGTTCGAAATTGGTGGGATGGGGCCATGGAGGAGAGTGCTCGGAAATAAAAATGCATGACCCTCCTCTGACGGAACTATAATTTTCTTTGACCCTCCAGGGGATATTGAAAAAAAGATTGAAATATATGCCTAATTGTAATATGATGTTACTCGAGTCAGCCCAGGTTCAAAGTGCCCCCTAGTTTTGCTTATTAGGCCTAATAGCCCACTGATTAGGCTACTTTATAGACAACCGGGCGCACACACACACAGCTGGCAATAAGAACTTACCTCAAGTTCTTCCACTCGTTTGTCTTCTGTCGTTCCTCTATGTCAGGGGTCTCAAACTCAAATTGGCTTGGGGCCACTGCTGGTATCTCAACTCATAGGAGGGCCACGTCAACTTCAACTACTAACTATAAGAAAGTGCAATATTTCGGAAAATGTCATACTAGACTCACAACTCGGTCTCTAAATGTTGCAAGACTATTCCATAACTAACATTTGCATCATACAAATTCAAACCGGTTTACATTCATTTTAATATATTTTAACAGTTAGTGCTTAGTTAATAGTTAATAGCGTGTAGCCTAATTGTTGAGATCCCAAACAAATGCTTTGCACAAGCCTGTCTTGTTGTTGCGGCTAGCTTTTCAAATAAAGAAGCTGAGCCAGTGTTGCCAACTCTTCAGTAAGGGAAGTCGCTAGAAGTAGCTAGATGGCGGGGGGGGGGGGGGGGGGGGGGGTGGGGGGCATGGAAAAAAACAATCAAACTATTTACTTATTGACAAACTTGTTTTTGTTGCTGTATAACATTAGCTTTTTTCTTTTAAACAACGTAGGTCTGTAAACCTAAAGAATAACAGAAACATAATATAGCCTACAATTTCCTTAATTATAAAAACATTATAAGAAGAATTATTACAAACATGTAATACGATTATCTAGGTAAACTAGCCGTTTCTGACAATACGATTGGTTGTTGCAGGAGGTATCCCAGTGCGTGTGGTGTGTGTGGGCGAGCGAGGGAGAGAGGCAGACAGGACTTGAAGGCAGCAAAAAAAGTTTTCTCTCGTCGTGACTCGTGAGCTCGCTTCCTTGTCAACACAATAATTCCCCAAATGACCAGAAAAAGTAGCTAGATTTGTCGCTAGTCGCTTTTCATGAAATAAGTCGTCAGGGAGGTCTGGAAAGTCGCTAAATCTAGCGACAAAGTCGCTAAGTTGGCATCACTGAGCTGAGCCGGAATCCACGGACGTCGCCTACTGCGAGATCAAGGCATTGCGCAATATCAGAATCAGTTAAAGCGGAAGTTTACACATGTAGGCTATGTGCTGCGACTAAATAGTTTGATGCTAAATATTTTAAAAAAGCCTTTCCAGATGAAGTAGAATCTTACTTTATGGCAAATTATATGCCAGAACGCCAACTAACACCTAGCTGAGTTTCTTGTCTTTGGAATCGAGTTTAACATGTTTTTGAATGATTTTTCAAGATGCCCATCCACATCCATTGTATGACCAAAACGGTGGTAGAGCAATTATCAACTTTCTTGAAAGTGCTAGCTTTGTCAACGTTTTGATCTGAATCATTGTATATGATCACAAATAACCCTAAAACAGGGCTAAACATGCATTTTCCCTTTACTATTCCTTTAACGGTAGTGCCGAGCTTTCATAACCGATCGTTTGTTAGAATAGGCGTTTCTGCTTTGGTGAGTGGCTTTGAAATGTTTATTTGACACTTTTAAATATGAGCGCCAAGCGCCGCCAGCTTGGCGACTATTTAAAAGTCAAAAATTCCTATGTTGGTAGAAAGGACTGTGGTAGCCATGGATGTATTATGCTACGTCATCAACGCACTCATAGTTCCTGAGAAGGGTTAATGAATGAAGTGCACGCACGCAGTAACGACCAACAACAGCGAAATGCACTGTGGGATACAGACTGCATGTCAGCTGTCTGATCCATGGTTTGATCTACGTGAGTTGCTAAATGTTCCCGTCATCACCAGCAGAGCGCCAAACAGCTTGCTGAATTCCGAAAAGCTGAAGAAACCCTTCCTTGGACTCAAATTAAAAAACAGTAGGATAACACTTAGACTAAAATTTAAAAAGCATGACCCTCCCCTGTTTTCCACCAGTGACCCTCCCATACATTTCTAACGGTCCCTGAGATATCCTACTATAATACCCGTTGTTTTAAAGTTAGCCTAATAAGCTACATTAATTGCATTCCATTCATATCAAATCATATAATAATGAAATATAGCCTTCCAACTATACCTATAGAGAGGATTCTATATTATTTCAGTGTATTATAATACATTTTTAATGCGAGTCCACTATTCATTCAGCTGACCGTATTCAGGCTAGCTGGATGGATGGGCGAGTAGGCTACAACCAGCAGCCTGGCCGTGTCCCTCCAGACCCAGGGCTGAGGCTCCTGTCTTGGACAGAGACACAGCTTTCATATTTCTCGGTCAGATAAATTATTCAACCAGCAGAGTCCTATAAGAAGCTCAGGAGGGCTAGGGGAACTGGGATCCCACAGTTATCAGCCCCAGTTTAAGGTATGGCACACTCACACATGCATGCACGCGCACGCACAGTAGCCTACGCGCGCACACACACACACACACACACACAGCAATGTCTCATTAGCTGCGGCAATGCCTCCAGAGCTGCCATCACCCCGCCCTCCCCTGCATGTCCCCCAGGGCGAGGAACAAATTGGTGACAGAGCTTCCAGCCACTGTGGCTGGGCCTCACGAGGCCCTGTCAGCTCACTCATTCTGGGGAGAGAAAGAGAGAGAGAGATGGGGAGGGGGGGGGGGGGACAGTGATGGGAGAACCAGAGAGAAAGACAGGAGACACAGAGAGAGAGAAGAGTGAGGAGAGGGAGAGAGTGACAGAGAGAGAGAGTGGAGGCCAACTTCTAAAGTGACTTTTTTTTATTATTTTAAATCGTCCATTACTTATTCAGCCCCATTATCTTGTAAAGTAGCGATGAGCTGAGGATGTGCAATCTCGGGTCTGGTATGAGCCCTGGAAACAAAGGCTTCAGAGCCTCAGTCTGACCTGCTCGCTAAAGTTCTTATCCATGTCTAGACTGAGAACCTGAGAGCTATTCCTCGCTCAGTCACGCTGCTCGCTGGTTGAAAGACTTCTGTGGATCTCTCTGGCGCACACACACACGCGTGCACACACACACGCGTGCACACACACAAGAAACACCTCTCTCTCTATCACTCCCCTCACACACACTCTTACTCTCTCCCTCCCTCTGTCCCCTCCTGTCTCTGAGTTAAGTTTAGCAGAAGCACCTGATGGCTTCGTCAGCCCGGCGCTCCTGTCAACTCGCTCCCTTCATCGCTGCCGCCGCCGTTGCCATGGAGGCCAACGGGAAAGCGAGGCAGCCGGTACTAAGAGCAGTTGCATCTTATTATTTTCAAACTGAGGGTGCTGGTCTGGCAGACGGGAGCGATTTATTTTTCATACCGCTTCCTCCTCCTCCTCCTCCCCCACATCCTCCTCAGGATCAGGCCCACGTGTTGAATGTGGCAATTATGGAGGGAGCCGGTGTGAAACGGGAGACAGAGCGTTCTCTACCTGAGACCCTGACGAGGAGGAGGGAGGCAGGCAGCGACTGTCACTGGAGGGCTGACAGGTCTGGATCTGGGTGTATTCGGGCTGTGTACCCAGGTAAATCACTGTCAGTCGTCGTGACGTGACGACTTCTGGCTGGGACGGCTGGCTCCATCCTTGGCCGGATGGAGAACAGCTAGCTGGGCTGAGGGTCCAGGGTGGCTAACGCAGCTAGCTGGGCTGAGGGTCCAGGGTGGCTAACGCAGCTAGCTGGGCTGAGGGTCCAGGGTGGCTAACGCAGCTAGCTGGGCTGAGGGTCCAGGGTGGCTAACGCAGCTAGCTGGGCTGAGGGTCCAGGGTGGCTAACGCAGCTAGCTGGGCTGAGGGTCCAGGGTGGCTAACGCAGCTAGCTGGGCTGAGGGTCCAGGGTGGCTAACGCAGCTAGCTGGGCTGAGGGTCCAGGGTGGCTAACGCAGCTAGCCTCACCAGACCAGCGCTCTCTGAAGACGCTGGAAGTTTCGTTGAACTCAGGCTTTCTCAGACAGAGGGGCGAGCGCTTCTAATCCCCCCTGTTATAGGACCCAGAGACACCCAGAGACCGGTTCCTCAGAACGCAGAGAGGGGAGGACCCGAGGTCTTTTCTCCAGTGGGCGTCCTGCTCCAGCACGTTCTAAAGGAGTTGAGATGTACTGTAGGCTACTCGTGTTCATATCGCGATTATAGTGACCAGAATTATCACGGTTATCAGTATAACTGAACTGAACATTTTCAAAAACTACGGATACACACACTCATTTAACTATGTTTTATATTGAAAACCACAAATAAAATTAGCGCTACTATGCACTATTGGCGCTCATGAGTCAGCTGGTAACGGCGGATGGGACCAGGGAGACCCTTGAGATTCCTGGGAGATGCCAGTCTCTCCCAAGCACCCCGCACTGCTGCTCATTGCTGCTGCTCCGCACTGAAGGATGATTCTGACTTCGAGCGCCTCATCATCCAGGTGGAGGCCAGTGACAGGGCAGACTACTGGAGGGACTTCCTGTCCATGACAGAGGCGCTCTTGCAGAATGTGAACGCAGTCCATATCTGCAACTGAGATGAGAATGCTATCTCTCTGTGCGCCATGCTGCCATGGTGTCTGACCGAGGTGTCTGCCTGACTTCTCTGCAATAAAACACTGCCAGTACTCAACCAATCAGAAATGTTCTGCGTTGCCAGCCCCACCCACAAAGTCAAGGAACAGGAAAGTTTTCAGATGCAACCCAGCCCCCCCCACCCCCCCGATGTGTGGACCAGGTTCCCAGGAGTGTGAGGGGTGTCCTCTGTGGAGGGTGCTCCTGGATCAGACCACGGGAGAAAACCCAGGGAGCCAGCAGGGGTCTCAGACCGCTACGCCAGAACCTCCTCACACACGCTGGAAAGCAAACAGACAGACAATTTCTTTCAATTAGTCAGAGCAGGCTGGCCCAATAAATTTTAGTTTGTACCTTCAGACACGAGGGCCCTGTTGCACGTCCGCGGGAAAATGAAGACTAATGGCTGTCGGGGGTCTGCTGAGCTGGTGTTCCACCGGCCGGCCGCCCCCCTCCTCTGCCACCACCGCTACCGCTGGCCTACGCTGTTCCGCTGCTCTGCCTTCCCCCCTCCGCCGGCGTCACTACAGCCTCACGTTGCTACTAAACACGGCCGGTGCTGACCATGCAGTGCACTATGTTAATACCTTTATTCACAGCTCACATTAATTTTCCCTTCTAAGCGTTATTCCTCTGCGTGGGGCTATTCATCACTGTTCAACGACAGCAGCACGCGGGCTAATGATCAGTCACCTGCCGGCGTGAGGAGAGAAGCAGGCCCCGGGCCTCTGCTGGCACACGCTGGGGTAGAATTCAAACTGACACTGGCAGCTCCGCTTCTCACATTCATGCAAATAGAGCGATTCACCGTGCATACATTTGAGACTGAATATATGATTACCGTTTTCCTCCAGTGGACCCTAGTTCTTCTACCTACTGGGATTGTGGACTGTATACTTATACATAATGGGGTTCCTCTGGGTGGTATTGACTGGCCCCAGTCCTGGTTTATCTCACAGAGGAGAGGAATATCATTATAATGTCAATAATAGTAATAAAGATGAATAATGCAGGCCCATCCAACTGTGTTAGCCGGGAGGTCCTCGGGCCACGGCGGCTTGATAGAAGACACACGGTTCCTTTGTCATCAGAAGATATATACGCTAAGTGGGTGAAGCGCGGAGACACATTGATTTTGCAATACAGAAGTCAATCAAAGAGAATTATGGAGGGCCGGGCCCTCGTGACGGGGCCCCCTCCGCTCATTAAACGGTTCTGCTTTGCTCCGCCTCCCCTGGGAAAGGCCAGGCTGGCTGGGATATACTGTGTCTCTGAGGGAATAAAGGCGCGGGGGTCAAGTTCTAATGCAGGTGGATGACGGCACAGGAGCGGCTGATGCAATATGAGAGAGAGAACGAGGAGGGGAAAGTGTTGGAGAGAGAGTGGGAGAGAGAGAGAGGGAAAGAGAGAGGGAGGGGCAAAGTGAGAGAGAGTAGGGGAGAAAGGGATGCAAAAAGAGAGAGAGTGGAGAGAGGGACAAAGAGAGAGAGAGGGACACAGAGAGACGGAGGGACAGAGAGAGAGAGGGACACAAAGAGAGAGATAAAAGGGGGCACAGAGAGAGGGGGGAGAGGGATAAAGAGAGAGAGAGGCAGGGTGGGGAGAGAGAGAGAAAAACTATGCATCAAAGTGTACCATTTACTGAAATAAAAAAAAATATATGTGTGCTTCGAGGGCATGGAAAACAAAGCCCTACATTCAACACATCAATATAACACGGCAGAAGCCAATGTGACTGATTTTTTCTCTTCTTTTTTTCCCTCAAGATTCCCAATCAGATCGAGAGGCGCCCCACGGGGTTTTATGCCAGCCACAAATAGTGGGACTGCCAGTCTGCCAAACACACCATCAGTCAGAGCGAGGGGAGCACTCCCCTGCCCCCCCCCCCCCCCCCCAGCTGTCCTTACCCCCTCCCCCCCCAACCCCCCTTCCTTAATAACCCCGTACAGAAAACAGCCACTAATCCTCCAGAATGATTTCATTAAAACAGCCTCTTCGTACCTGGCGATAATTCCATTATGATCCTGCAATAAAAACCAGGACTTCATCGGAGGGGAACGGACGCAGCGGAAGAAAAAAGCTATTATTTTCCTAATATGATTATGTGACGCTTGTCGTGATGTCGGGGGCCGTTCGGGTGGAATTAATGACGCTCACCCTCTGTCTGTGGCAACACTTTCTTATTGACAGATTCCACTGCTCCTCGAAATGAGAGAGAAAAAACAACTCTTTAGAGATGTTCTTGTCTGTCACAGCATCCTGCAAAGAGAGTGTTTGTCTTTAACGGGAGCGGTGGTTTACACCTCGGGAAGTCTACGGGAAAGCGTGATTCCTCTCACGCTTCCCTCGGAACATCTGGATGCTGCCGGAGTGAGAGAGCAGCAGGAGGAGGAGAGGAGCAGGAGGAGAGAAGCAGGAGGAGAGGAGCAGGAGGAGAGAAGCAGGAGGAGAGGAGCAGGAGGAGAGCAGCAGGAGGAGAGAAGCAGGAGGAGAGGAGCAGGAGGAGAGAAGCAGGAGGAGAGAAGTAGAGAAGCAGGAGGAGAGGAGCAGGAGGAGAGAAGCAGTTGGAGAGAAGGAGAGAAGCAGGAGGAGAGGAGCAGGAGGAGAGAAGCAGGAGGAGAGGAGCAGGAGGAGAGCAGCAGGAGGAGAGAAGCAGGAGGAGAGGAGCAGGAGGAGAGAAGCAGGAGGAGAGAAGTAGAGAAGCAGGAGGAGAGGAGCAGGAGGAGAGAAGCAGTTGGAGAGAAGGAGAGAAGCAGGAGGAGAGGAGCAGGAGGAGAGAAGCAGGAGGAGAGGAGCAGGAGGAGAGCAGCAGGAGGAGAGAAGCAGGAGGAGAGGAGCAGGAGGAGAGGAGCAGGAGGAGAGAAGCAGTTGGAGAGAAGCAGGAGGAGAGGAGCAGGAGGAGAGAAGCAGGAGGAGAGGAGCAGGAGGAGAGGAGCAGCTCCTGTGTGTCACAGCTCCATCGACAGGCAGCACAGAGCAGTCTCAGAACAAAGTCAGGAGAAGGGCGGAAAGAGAGAGAGAGAGACAGAGAGAGAGAGGGGGAGACTCATGAAAGACCAAGGGTAAAGGAACAGCAGACAGGGTGTTTGGGGACCATGCATTTTTTGGCATTCGTGTCACAGTCCCTTGAAAAATGCATCAAAGCAATTGAGGTGTGCGTGAGTAGAGAGAGACAGAGAAAGAAAGAGATTGAGATAGTGTGTGTGTGTTCTGTTCATGTGTGTTCCAGTGTTTGTTTTCAGTTTATCAGCATCTACCAGTCACACCTCCTGTAATGAGAAAACAGATTGTGTCGAATTTCATGCCTAAGTTCACAGACACGCGCTCGATGAAAATGCCGTCTGCTCCAACAATCTCTGACACCTCCGACCGAGAGAAGAGGCTTGATCAGCAGTGTTAATGGTACACAGTTAAGATGTTAGTGCTTCTCACTGTTACCTGCTATGATCAGATGGATCTCGAACATACAGTAGCATACTGTAGCATGCTTGTGGTGATGAGCGGACTCTTTTGTATTTTATTTTATTATTATTTTTATTTTTTTTAATACAAACACTCGTTTGTATTTATACAGAAATATTTGGTCTAACTCTGTTCTGTTGTCACTGTCAGATGAAAACCACATCTCCAAAATGGCAAGTTTTCAGAATGTTGAAAAGAACATAAAACAAAAAACATTCTATTTTTGAACATAAAATCACGTGATGAGCTGTTTAGAATACATGTAATTGGTCCCGGGGCCGGGAGATGTTCAGAGGTAAAGTGTAGTCCCAGCTTTCAATTGATGAAAAATATGAAAAATTAAAATAAGAACATCTCCAAAATGGAGTCAAGTGTTTTTCATCTGACAGTGACACTTTGCTCATTCATCCCTCCCTCCTTCCATCCGACTATTCATCCATCCCTCTCTCCCTCCCGTAGTGCCGTGTGTGTGTGTGCGTGTGTGTACAGTAATGAGCCCCGCTGTATTCACTGGGCATGGCCCATCACCTGTCACCCGGGTGGCTCATGTCCACCGCCCACCCCACACACACACACGCACGCACACACACGCGCGCGCATGCATGCACGAACATGCACGCACATGCACACACACGCACGCATACACACAGACAGACAACCTCCTTGAAAATGTATAGAGGTTGTGTGTGTCAGGTCGCGCAAAGCTCCTCAGCTCGCATGACCTCTGCAGAGAGAGAGAGGGGGTGGGGGGGGTGCTCCATTCTTACACAAAGAAAATCTCATTAAAACCAATGGAAAACATTTAGATTTGGATACTGTGCTCCGGTCCTCCCTCAGAACACAGAGAGAGCGATGCTCTAGCGGGAACAATGGACGATGGCTGATGTGGAGGGGTGGAGATATAGACACCCCCCCCCCCCTTAATGCATTTAATTTTCCTGTCCTCTAATGTTGAACACCTGTCCTTCCCCGCTCCGCCATCAATCTCCGCCCACGCCGGGGGAAAAATGGAGGCCATTACCTTTGTCATGCGATACCAGAATAGCTCTCTGGAGAGACGTAGGATGAGGACTTCTCGAGTGACATGACTCATGTTTTGGGGGCCACACATCAGTGTGAGCAGTCACGCTTATGGGTCCGGGTAAACAGGGTCTGGAGTCACGCTGAATCGGCTGAACTGACACCCGTTTGCACCATTAAAACGGACTGCTTCCTGGCTGGCATTTGAGCAGGCTAGAGGTATGTTTCAGGGGGACAGTCACTAACAAGCAGCTCTTGTGGGTTAGGAAGCACAAGACAGTTATGTCTGGAGGAAAAGGAGTACGAGGAGGAGAAGGAGGAAGAGGAGGAAGAAGAGGATGGAGGGAGGAAGAGGTGATGATTGCATGGTTCTGTTGAGCAGTGCATTTTGGAGTTAATTATATTAGGCCACAACATGCTGTTTAGGGACTCAACGGTTTGCTACAGTGGCATTACACTGAGATCAATGACTATTACCATCCCTGGGACAAAGGTCACCTCCCTGGGGGACATGGTGGCTCCTCCACACTCAAACACAAAAAGTGTCTACACACACACACACACACAGCATCTACACACATACTCACTCACTCACTCTCTCTCTCTCTCTCTCTCACACACACACACCATGTCTATACAGTACTTACAATTCTGCACACACACACACGCACACACACACACACATTGAGGGTCTGTGCTGATTTGTAGATATGGTCCTATTTGTAAATGATTGTCTAAAGCTTAATGGTGGGCGTTATACATCATCACACTGTAAATTACATTTAAATGTAAATTACAAATATGCAAGATTAAGCAATGTACTCCATCTGTCTGATTTAGGCCCACTGTTTGTGCATGTGGTATGTGTTTCTCTCTATGTCTGTCAATTCAATTCAAATTTGATATGACATACAGTAAATATTGCTAAAGTTGGTCGACAAAAATAACAAAACAAGAATAATCATGACAAGTGCAAGAACAATCATATAATTAAATCAACCAATTGATTAAATCACACAATGTCTGTAGCCTACAGGAACTTAATTGAATAAGTTGGTGTGGCAGGGTAAAACATTTAGCTGCTAGTGTGGAACAGTGTCCTCTCCTAATGTAAGCAAGTTGTTCTGGTGGGCTCACAAACACTCGGGGCACCTGTTCTTAAACTTCTCTCTCTCTCTAACTTCTCCATCTCTCTCTGTTTCTCCCTCTCTCTCTCTCTAACTTCTCCATCTCTCTCTAACTTCTCAATCTCTCTGTTTCTCTCTCTCTCTAACTTCTCCATCTCTCTCTGTTTCTCTCTCTCTCTAACTTCTCCATCTCTCTCTCTAACTTCTCCATCTCTCTCTCTAACTTCTCCATCTCTCTCTGTTTCTCTCTCTCTCTCTAACGTCTCCATCTCTCTCTGTTTCTCTCTGTTTCTCTCTCTCTCTCTCTAACTTCTCAATCTCTCTGTTTCTCTCTCTCTAACTTCTCAATCTCTCTCTCTCTCTAACTTCTCCATCTCTCTGTTTCTCTCTCTCTCTAACTTCTCCATCTCTCTGTTTCTCTCTCTAACTTCTCCATCTCTCTCCGTTTCTCTCTCTCTAACTTCTCCATCTCTCTCTAACTTCTCCATCTCTCTCTCTCTAACTTCTCCATCTCTCTGTTTCTCTCTCTCTCTAACTTCTCCATCTCTCTCTGTTTCTCTCTCTCTTTCTCTCTAACTTCTCCATCTCTCTCTAACTTCTCAATTTCTCTGTTTCTCTCTCTCTCTAACTTCTCAATCTCTCACTCTCTCTAACTTCTCCATCTCTCTCTGTTCTCTCTCTAACTTCTCCATCTCTCTGTTTCTCTCTCTCTAACTTCTCCATCTCTCTCTCTCTTTCTCTCTCTCTCTAACTTCTCCATCTCTCTCTGTTTCTCTCTCTCTAACTTCTCCATCTCTCTCTGTTTCTCTCTCTCTCTAACATCTCTCTTCTTCTAATTTTGTTTTGCTGCTGCCTGCCACCGTAGAGAATGTATGTAGACCTAAATGTCATGTTTGTAGTAGGCTAGGCTGTAGCCAGGAATTGGCAATGCTATAAGCTGATCGACATAGCCTATTTACCAAACCATACCAAAATGGCATTCATAACTAGAAAGTACATTTCCTGGAGAAAATGTGAGGTGGGCTAGCTGCTGCAGCTGTATGTAACAGCTACTGCTAGAACTACTATGGACCAGGCAATCTCCATGCACCCACCGGCGAAGACCGTGCGTCTCCACCCCACTCGGGCTGAGTTGTGGGGTCTGTGGCGTGGATATTGGCATGGTGGTGAGACTCTGCCCCCTCAGGTCAGAGCTGGTTGAGGACAGTGTACCCCTCTCCGGGCCATTCACATGCACCCAACCGTGAAAACTGCGTCTTTAGCCAACTCAGGGTCTGAGATGTGGGGACGGTGGCGTGGATAGTGGCGTGGTGGCGAGACTCCGCCCCCTCAGGTCAGAGGTTGTGGGGGGCAGGTCAGTGATTGCCAGGCCATCCCCATGCACCCCTCATTGGAGACCATGTGTCTATAGCCCACCCCGGGCGGAGCAGTAGCTGTGGAGGTGTTGCAGTAGGTGTTTGTTATAAGTACTGCTAGTACTACACTCAAAAATAGATAAGACCACTCATCATAACTCATAGTTTTATTGAGTTCAATAGCTGAAAGAGGAGAAAATATATTAATATGAGTTTGCAGCCTGAAAAAGAGTGTCATTCTGAATATTTCTTTGAATATAAGGAAGGAAGAAAGAAAGAAAGAAAGAAAGAAAGGAAGAAAGGATGGAAGGAAAGGAAGGAAGGAAAGGAAGGATGGAAGGAAGGAAGGAAGGATGGAAGGAAGGATGGAAGGAAGGAATGGAAGGAAGGAAGGATGGAAGGAAGGAAAGGAAGGAATGGAAGGAAGGAAGGAAAGAAAGAAGGAAGGAAGGGAAGGATGGAAGGAAGGAAAGGAAAGGAAGGAAAGGAAAGGAAAGGAAGGAAGGATGGAAGGAAAGGAAGGAAGGATGAAAGGAAGGAAAGAAAGAAGGAAGGGAAGGAAGGATGGAAGGAAGGAAAGGAAGGAAGGAAAGGAAGGATGAAAGGATGGAAGGAAGGAAAGGAAGGATGAAAGGAAGGAAAGAAAGAAGGAAGGGAAGGAAAGGAAGGAAATGAAGGAAAGGAAGGAAAGGAAGGATGGAAAGAAAGAAAGAAGGAAGGATGGAAGGAAGGATGGAAGGAAGGATGGAAGGAAAGGAAGGATGGAAGGATGGAAGGATGGAAGGAAAGGAAGGAAAGAAAGGATGGAAGGAAGGATGGAAGGAAGGAAGGAAAGGAAGGATGGAAGGAAGGATGGAAGGAAGGAATGGAAGGAAGGAAGGATGGAAGGAAAGGAAGGAAAGGAAGGATGGAAGGAAGGATGGAAGGATGGAAGGAAGGATGGAAGGAAGGAAAGGAAGGATGGAAGGATGGAAGGAAGGAATGGAAGGAAGGAAGGAAAGGAAGGAAAGGAAGGAAAGGAAGGAAAGGAAGGAAAGGAAGGGAGGAAGGATGAAAGGAAGGAAGGATGGAAGGAAAGAAAGGAAGGAAAGGAAGGAAGAATGAAAGGAAGGAAAGAAAGAAGGAAGGATGGAAGGAAGGAAAGAAGGATGGAAGGAAGGGAAGGAAGGATGGAAGGAAGGAAGAAAGGAAAGGAAAGGAAAGGAAGGATGGAAGGAAAGGAAGGAAAGGAAGGAAGGATGAAAGGAAGGAAAGAAGGAAGGATGGAAGGAAGGAAAGAAAGGAGGAAGGAAGGATGGAAGGAAGGAAAGCAGGATGGAAGGAAGGGAAGGAAGGATGGATGGAAGGAAGAATGGAAGGAAGGAAAGGAAGGAAGGATGAAAGGAAGGAAAGAAAGAAGGAAGGATGGAAGGAAGGAAAGAAAGGAGGAAGAAAGGATGGAAGGAAGGAAGGAAAGAAGGATGGAAGGAAGGAAGGAAGGAAGGATGGAAGGAAAGGAAGGATGGAAGGAAGGAAAGGAAGGATGGAAGGAAAGGAATGAAGGATGGAAGGAAAGAAAGAAAGAAAGAAAGAAGGGAAGGATGGAAGGAAGGATGGAATGAAGGAAAGAAAGGAGGAAGGAAGGATGGAGGGAAGGATGGAAGGAAGGAAAGCAATGAAGGATGGAAGGAAAGAAAGACAGAAAGAAAGAAAGAAGGGAAGGATGGAAGGAAGGAAAGAAAGGAGGAAGGAAGGATGGATGGAAGGACGGATAGAAGGAAGGAAAGGAAGGATGGAAGGAAAGAAGGAAGGATGGAAGGATGGAAGGAAGGAAAGGAAGGAAGGAAAGGAAAGGAAGGATGGAAGGAAGGAAAGGAAGGATGGAAGGAAGGAAGGAAAGAAGGAAGGATGGAAGGAAAGGAATGAAGGATGGAAGGAAAGAAAGAAGGAAGGGAAGGAAGGATGGAAGGAAGGATGGAAGGAAAGAAAGGAGGAAGGAAGGATGGAAGGAAAGAAGGAAGGATGGAAGGAAGGGAAGGAAGGAAGGAAAGAGAGAAGGAAGGAAGGATGGAAGGAAGGAAGGGAAGGAATGATGGAAGGAAGGATGGAAGGAAGGAAGGAAGGAAAGCAAGAAGGAAGGAATGGAAGGAAGGATGGAAGGAAAGAAGGAAGGATGGAAGGAAGGATGGAAGGAAGGAAGGAAAGAGAGAAGGAAGGAAGGATGGAAGGAAGGAAGGGAAGGAAGGGTGGAAGGAAGGAAGGATGGAAGGAAGGAAGAAAAGAAAGCAAGAAGGAAGGAATGGAAGGAGGGAAGGAAGGATGGAAGGATGGAAGGATGGAAGGAAGGAAGGCGGAAGGAAGGATGGAAGGAAGGAAGGAAGGAAGGAAGAAATGAATATGAATGCTACCACAGTAGTCATTAAAGGGTGCCTGTACAGAGAGCCTGCACGTGTCCCCAAATTCAAATCCCAACTGACACTGTGAGCATCCTCTCATTCACTTCAATGGAAAGGCATGTTGGATTCAGACAGCTCTCTCTCAAAAAGTATAAAGGTCACAGCCTAGATATTGACACCGTAGGAATCCTGAGAAAATGCTGAACCTTTTAGGCTATGATATGTCTGTGTAGCTTAAAAACTGTAGGCATGGCGACGAGTTAGAAAAAGGGTAAAAATGCAAAATTAGCAGCTCAAAAGGTAGAGTGTGGGCCCATATGTTTCAATGGAGAGCGCAGTTGCCAAACAAATCGTCATACAGCGAAAATTATAAGTCACACGGCTAAGATACTTACATTGTACGAATCAGCACAGTTGTGTGAAAGTTTTGATGTATAATAAGTGTGTGAGCTTTCAAAACTGTAGGAGTGCCAGCAGTTTACAAAATGTGTAAATATTTTAAAAGCAACAGCTGCCACCACTCTAAAAACATAATGATACTGAACATTCCACCAGCAGTTTCAATGGCACAAAAATTACTATTAAAAGTTAAATTACTAAAAAACTATAAAAAATATCAAAGATCTGAATACATCCGTTAAAGAGCTAAACATCGTGAACATTTTAAAGTTTGAATGAAGTTTCTAGCACAAAGTCTGTAGAAGTTATAAAGGAGACAAAAAACGGGGAGAATAAGAAAGAAAGAAAGAAATAGTGGGAATATCACAAGTTGGGCTAGCTTTTGCAAGCTAGCCCACCTAATAATTAGCAGGAAGGGCAATTTACCATTGATATTGGGTGTCATGCGGTGCCATGCCATAATTCCGACATCCCATTATTCCGACCACTCAATGTTCCAAAAATTACCCATTATTCCGACGTCTCATTGTTTCGAAGTCCCGTTGTTCCGACCATATTAAACCCATTCGATGTCCCATTATTCCGACCAATATCAATCTCTACCACTTGGCAGAAGGGGATAGACGTGGACACAGTGATCAGGCTAATTTACGAAACTGGACCCAGGAGTGGAACTACTCGGACGGCACTTAGTGCGCGCGCTCCACATATCGCAAGAAATGACGTTTGGAGGCAATGGACAAACGTTGAATTCTGAAGTCTGCCAAGTGAGACCAGGTGGGTCAGAGTAAGGGGACGTGGGACTAATGGGTTTAATATGGTCGGAACAACGGGACATCAAAACATTGTGGTGGGCCATTGTTTGTTGCCTAACATATGTGCAATGGTGAAGAAGAGCACTGGACTCGCTCGAGCTCCTGCACGTTCGTACCGTTTCATCGCTTGGAATAAAATGGGATAATTAGCTTACTCATTGATTTTGCATGAACCCACAACACCATTAGTAGGTATTTGTTTTTAGGCATTCATTTTTTCCCAAGTTAACATTAACACAATAGAAGCCCCAACAACTGAGCTAGGATAGCTAGCCAGATTCAGCCATCTTGGCTTTGTGGTGTGGTGGTTTTGGGATGTGTAAACTCGTAACTGTTGAAATGGTTGCTCATACCATCAAACGGGTAAAGAATTGTGTACTACGTTCTCCCTCACATACAAATACAAATTTTGCATAATAGGTACTCATGATGTGGACTACTAATAGTAGTAGTAATAGTCTTGCAAAATGTATTATCATTTAATTACTGAGGGTGAAGAGTGGTAGCCATGTTGCCCTCTTCCTCTAAACGTGTGTCAGAAATCAGGAGCGTGCATGTCAGCCAACGAGAGGGTCACTCACTCTCGCTCTCTCTCCCTCCCTCCCTCCCTCCCATGCTCTCGGGAGCCAGCCTCCCAGTTCTTCTTTGAACTGAGCAAGAAGCAGGTGAGCGGGACAGGAAGAGGCGCTAGGACGGGGACAGGCGTGGCCAGGGGCAGTCCTGGGACAGCACCACAGGCTCTGTGAGTCTGTCATGTTCAGTTAAATGCCCTCATGAGTATTAACAGAAGAGCACCATATACATATGCACACATACAATCTAATGTGTCGCTCTCCCCTCAGCTCAGCCCAATGGTCCTTGATGGTTCTGTCTGGCCAGCCCTGAGGTGGAGAAACACCTGATCATCAATATAGGCACACGTAAGTACAAACACACACACGCACATACATTTGTATAGATGGGATAAACAAATGGGAATATTGATATTGAGTTAATGTTAGCGGTAGACATGTGAGATACATAAGACAAATCATTAATGCCAGTGACGCCACAATATCAGTGAAATTGAGCAATTGCTTCACTGTAGTGCAAACTTGCAAGATTCGTTCAGTTATTAACCCTTCTTGCCTTTTTTGTGCATGGAAGCCAGCACCATAGATAGCGTTTGTCGGGTTGTCACTCCCTCCCTCCCTCCCTTGCTCCGTCAGATGTTGACCTGCATTTCTCTGTTGGCACCACAAGAGGCAGTAGTCCCAGCACACCAAAATAAAGAAGGACACCAAAATCAACCCGCCGATCTCCACTGCACAAGTAGAGTAGTGGTGAAAGTATTGGACTTCCACTCGGGAGTTCGGGGTTCAAGACCTGATGGGGATGATTTTATTGGACTATACCTCAAACCTCCACACGTTCATCCTTTCACTCCAACCTTTTCCCAGATAGCACACAGATATCGGTCTTCCATCAGAATCAGAGCGACAATCCGCTGGAGTGTTTCTACTGGGGGGTGTCTGGAGGGAAACCGTTGTTAAACAGCTGGAGAATTTCTGCTGGCGAGTCGGTAGCGGTCTCCGAGCGGAATTCCACTCGCATTCGCACACGCTAACGCCCTGCCATGTCGCTTTTCTGATGGTAAAACTTGTGTGGACCTCTGGTCATGTGTTTCTTTATCCCTCTTAGGGGCTACGCGGACAAACCCAGTCACGAGGGGAACCACTGAGGAGGCACTGCAGCAGGAGGCTACCAAGTACCTGAAGGGGGCGTCAGACAGGGAGGCTGGAGGCAGCGCAAGAGGCTAGCAGAATCACTCCTAGGCCCACAGAAACTCAAAATACTGAACTGCCTAGGAGCACCTGGTTCCATGGCCCCAGACATTGGGCTGACTGTGATGTAAAACAAGTTGTTTTTGTTTTTGTTAAGGAAATGTGCAGTCTGTTTTGCAGATGAATTAACTGTGTCAAACTGATGGCAGATACTGGGTGACCAATTAAGTGACCAATTCCAAGTCCCATTGATATACTAGACTTACTGTTATGTTTCTCTGTGTATGCAACTCTGTGTTTTGTTTTCTGCTCCTCCTGTTCTCGGTCCCTCTCCCAGATTCCTGAGTGGATCCAGTTATAATTAATATAATTCAAAGCATTTTAATAAATATGAGCATTGTGATTTGTCATTTGTGTTTGTCACTGGATGTTATAGAAGTTATGTAAACATGTTGTTACCTGGTGGTGCAATGTCAGTTATTGAATTAATGTGCAGTAATTGAACATTTGAAATAGTATAGTATACTGTACTGTAGGTGTCTCAGTAATTACCCATTATATATTAGGCTATACTTTGCATGTATTTACCAGGTAAATGTTTAGTAATTGGGAGACTATGAAAGGAAGGGTTACCAATAAATGTTCAGAGTAACATTACCGGTGGAATGGTGGTGGAGCAATAGCAGGAGCATTTTGGATTACTAGCGGACCGCTGTCCCTGACGCTAATAATGCGCCAGAGGTCCACTTGCCATTCGATGTGCAAATGGCCAGGAACCCGCCAGCGGATTCTGCCGGACAGGGCTGGACTGGGACAAAAATTAGGCCCTGCCATGTGGCTCAGACCGGCCCACCACAATCGGTCGGACACCGCCCATCAACATCCTGGCAGTCTGTTCAATTATATGCATATGATGCAAATCTACCATTCGTGAAAACCCCTATAGAGCGGAATAAGTGTCATGGACAGATCAAGTATACCAATGCGTTGTCCAAGTGTAGAATGGGAATTTGTGTGTAGGCTAGTTCAGGATGTGGATGGTTGCATTCGCCCTTGGCTGTCTATTAGAACAGTGATATCCAATGATGACGATTTGGGTCCAAGATCCCTGGGTTTATTGTTGACACTTGGCTCTTTTCTTTTAGTTGTCTTTAATCCAGTTGTATGTTCTAAAATAAACAATCAAACATTGCAGTATCAGCAATACAATGACTAAATAGTATCATGACAAATTAAATCACACTGGTGACAACACAATTATGGCGCATGTCGCCATCTACTGGCTGTACACATGAACGTCTCCTGCACGTCTCCGGGTAACTAGACTGAAGATAGACTGAATATACCTACATAGGCTAACCACGATAGCTAGCATAACTCAGCTTGCCGACTGCAAACACACACGACATGAGTAACAATTACATGGCTAAGGTACACAATCACATGAGATGCACTTAACTAGACATGTAGAGAAACCGGAGGCTAATCCAAACACACCGACTAACTGTAGCTAACTAGCATAAACGCTAGTCGACATCATTCATAAATCTCAGTACGTTAATAGTCTCTATCACGGAGCAACGAACTAAGCAGAAATATAATCTAGTAACATACGGCAGCATACTCACGTTTCTTCATGTACATACAAGGGGAAAGTATAAGGAAAAAAGGCAGAAAAGATCTGTTCGGTCGGCGAAACTAGGTAAGTCATCACAGAAGCGGGACCACTACCGCTCATCATACAGGTGCCCAGGCTGTAGCCAATCAGCGGCCAGATAACGAAACCCATCTTTCAAACTAAGAGTATTGAAATAAACAAATAAAGGCTACAAACTTAGGGGCCTTTTGTACACCAAGTGAACAAAAAAGCTCAATTTGTTTATAGATAGCCCCTAATATCACACTTGTTTCAAAGGGCTTCACTGACAAGATAAAGCCATTTTAATTACAAAGGTCAATGGAAAAGAATTGTCCAAATATGCCTCCACAATTTCACAAAAATCACTACAGTAGCATAGCATGAGGATAGCCACATTCAAAAACACATGATTGCCATATTCAAAATAACAGCGCTAGTTGCTACAACTAGCCTACTACTAGGCTAGTAGCCTACTATTACTACAATTACTCTGCTACTACGCAAACAAAGTGTTTCCCCTAAGATTTTTTTCAGGAGGGGTGGTAGGCCCCCCGATACTACTAGTGTTGTCTGTTGCGGGGCGGGCATGGATACATACGGATACATGGTGTCAACAGTGTTGTCATAGACGTGCACAGTAAGGTGTTTATCTTAAAGTGCATTTCTCTACACTGAGCTGAAATGAAACCAGTGCACATAACTACTAGGGGTGTAACGATACACTATTCTCATGATACGATACGATACACGATATTGGGTTGACGATAACAATACAATACGATACACTAAGGGCAGGTGTGAAGCGTTGCAGTAGTGCTGCTGTTCATACCAATAGTGCATTTCTCCACATTTCTACTCCAATACACTTTGTGAATTTAGAGCTTAACTGTTGTAATATCATGGATAGGCCTAGACAAAAGACATGTTTGTTACCAGCGTTGTATAGCCAGTGTATACTGATATACAATAAACATATCACAATATTGTTTTCACCTTGACGATGCGTATTGTGACGTTTCTGTATCACAATATATTGTTACAGCCCTAATAACTACAAAAAATAAAAACATATTACTAGAGAAAATAACATTTAAACAGCTGAATGCTAAACAGCTGAAAAGAAATTGAAAAAGCATTGCTGAAAATGCATAGGGAATGGGGGAAAATGGGAACTAACTGTCTACAACACAGATTCAAGATGTTAACCTAAAATGTAGTCTATGCCTAGACCTGGTCCAGGGTGATATCCTACAGATAACGCCCTGTTACTGTCAATGCAATTTACCTATGAATGCGCTTCCTCGGCCCGCTCATCCGAGTCTACAGACAAAACCGTTTCGTTACTCACCAAAGTAAAAACATTGTTGGAAAGATGAAAGCCTTTTCTCCGAGGTCGCTACAGTTTGTAGTCCCCCACCTTTCAAATAAAAGGCTAATTTGTACACTTAAATGTCTAATATCCACAGCGCATCGACTGTCTTCTTCTATTGGCGATTCGGCGCTCTCCGCTTTGTTTAGCCTACTCACTGCTGTCGCCCATGTTGGGGATGATACATTAAATCTTAAATGGTGTTGAGAGACTCGCGTTGAGGAATCTGATTAGCGGGAGAACATTTACGCTGAGTTATTAACTATGGCCATTTTTAAACTTTAAAACATGTAAATAAAACATGTAAATAATGTAATGTAATGCATCATCCCCAACATGGGCCAGCCCAGTGTCAGTATAGAAAATGAACCAATGGGCCGCTGTCCATTTTTTGGGGGCCGTTTTGTTTTCTTTTTTCTTTTCATTATGAATACCACCTATTAGCAAACAAAACATGCTCTGTCACAATTATACTGTTAAAACTAAGATGCCTGAATAAAAAAATATGTTTTCCAATGGATACAGTTTATTTGACGAAAGTAGATTAATAAGCAAGCCGCTTTTCATCGCTAACTCAGAGCGGGGAGAGCCATGAACGCAATCTGTTCGTGGATGTCCAGGAATTTACATCCAAACACCTTAAACCTTTGTCCTCAAGTCCCCTGCAAACCCTAGTTTCAATCTCCCCCTTTGTAAATGTAAAACACCTCAACTCTCCCCCTTTGTAATTGTAAACTCCTCTGCCTCGCTCTTTTGTCCAAGTCAGAAAGGCCACACCTTGTCCTTCCTGCCCTGACTCAGACCTTTGTCTATATTTCAAAGCCATATTCAAAGTGAGTTTCATCCCACATTCCTTTCTTTCACTGTGTGATATCCGTCCCCTCACGATGACGCATAGACAACTCAGCCAATCAAATCCTAGAAAGACTTACCTGTGTTTGGACTGAATATAAGACTGGGCATGACACGCTTTGAATTCACTTCTCTGACTAACCACCCTTGCTGTGTTTCTCAGGAAGTCCTTGCGCTCGTAATGTTTTCCACAATAAACCAGACTCAACCTTTTGAACGTATCTTGGTAAATCTTTTGACTAGACAAGTCTAAAATAACTATCACAGTTTGGCGAACGGGAATGGGAGCACTGCCTGCGTGTTGCCGGGATTCCAGTGGATGAACTGATCGACAGACGTGTCGGGTCCATAGTGGGTTTTGGAAAATCAATTTTCTCTCTTGCGCTAGAGCGCACGCAGAGATTATTTCCTCAGTTCTTACACTGGATTCTTGAGGCTCACAGGTACGTTTAAACGAACCCTCTTATGGGTTGAGTTGTATTTGCCTTGATTTGGTTCAGCTTGTTGGTCTGGATTGTTTGAAAACAGGAACCCCAGCGTGGGTATTTAGTCCTACCGAGGGTAGGAAGAGCATGGTTGATGTTTCGTTTCAAGAACGATACCAACTAGCTTAAGCCTCATTGTTGATGTTTCGTTTCAAGAACGATACCAACTAGCTTAAGCCCCGTTGTTGATGTTCGTGTTAACACGATTGCCAACTAGCTTCGAAGTGATTGTTGATGTTCGTTGAAGAACGATTACCAACGAGATGGTAGCTACGGGAGTGATTGAGAGTTTTTGCAATCCGCGTTTCTTGGAGAAACGTTTTCCCATTTGTTCCCGGGTGACTTGGTAAACATAACGAGAAGTTGGCTTTGACCAGGTTGGTAGACCTAACGAGCGTTACCTTTGACCAAGTGGCTGTACAGTATTTTTGGTAGGATCTAGACGTCCGGTTTAGCCTGGACCAGAATTGCTAGTGCAGCCGGGCATGCTGTTTGTAAACGTGGGCCTTTGTTTCGTCTTGTGTCTTATGTGTTCTCTGTTGAGCCTCGGCTCTTGATTGTATGTTTGGTACGCGCGCCATGGATCCAGGTAAAGTATTGTTTTGTACACTTTTTAGACTGTTAAAATTCTGCTAGATTTCCAGTAGGCTAGCTGGTTGCCTAGGAGACGCAGGAAAACTCCGCTATCGCGGTGTTCCGCCATTGAGCCAGAAGAGAACAAAGCACTTCGCTGACTGGGTGAGTACTAAGCGAATTTAATGTGTCTTAATGTTTGTTTCTTCGAAATTGTATTCTTTCCCGCCGTGAGTTAACTATAATGTTTCCTTTCGTTGCTGTTTTGGGGTTTTTAGGCTGCGTCGTGATTATTTGGGATTTGTTTCTTTAAATTTCCCCGCGCACAACCAAAGACCACATCCGGGTCATACATGCAACATTTTGGGATCACCACTAGGTGTCCCTGTAACACTAGCTATTAAAATATGCTAGAGGATGTAACAGGATTCTACTGCTAAACGTGTCTAGCCTGAGGAGATTGTTGCGCTCAAGCATTATTCTGCGAGCGTTTGTTGGCAGATTTTCGTTATGTGCTAAAGCATTTTCGATTTCTTACATCCACATCTGACAATTTAGTGTTAAATTCTAAGATTCGGGCTCAGCTAGAGGGTTAAGGGAAAAGCCTGTTAATTCTCTAGACTGGTCTGTTTTTGAGATTTGGGAGAGTAGCACGAGAGAGTTTTTTTTAGGTCAGGAAGGAAAGATAAGGAGATTCAGCAAACAGTCTCTCCACCATTTCCCCAGCAGAATAACTCTGTTTTAAAATTAGATTCCCCCCTCGACTTGTTGCGCCATTAGCCACGCCCCTTCTTTCTACGAGGTATTTGTCCGAACAGGTCCGGAAGGAAGAGCCTCCGATTTTGGGGTCGAGCGCCACCTGCTGGACTTCCCTTGAACAACCCATAAGGGTGATTTAAACTAGCCAAGATAGAGAGATTTTTTTTGACAGGGTTTTGAATAGATGTTTGATTCAGGAGTTTGTTTCAATAGTCAATGAATGGCCATAAGCTGTTCGTTTTATGCATTTCTACTGTATGAATTTCATTCATATAATGATGATGTGTTTTTTGAGGAGTTGGCATTAGGCCTTCTCCTCTGCTATTGAACCCAGTCTGTGTTTGAGTCTTATTTTTCAGGTGTTATGGACCCTGGGCGGCAGGTCTTTGAGGAGCCTGGATCATGCCTTCCTGGGGCCTCATTTATCAAAGAGCGTGTAAATTCAGGTGTAAAAGAGGGCGTACGACGAAAACGCGGAAAATGCACAATGTAGCGTACGACGAGAATATTTACACGCTTTTCGGATCTATCAAAAATGTCGTATGCCCTTTTCTGCACGAGAAATCCGAGACGGGCGGGGAATAGAGCGTACGCGCACGCGCCCCGTGTTCCGCCCTCTCCACGCCCAAATCCAACCATATATGGTCAAAACTATGACAGCGACAACGGGGATACCCCGGAAGGAACCGACATAATAGCGTCGAGCATTAGGACAGACGTTTATGGAAAAACGCGGAAAGAAGAGAAACTTTTCGGAGACGGAGGTGCATGTGCTTGTTGGTGAGGTCCACGCGAGGAAAGAAAATCATCTTCGGAAGGTAAGCTATTTGTACTAGCCTACATTTGTCTGATTGCTCCTACAGTTGAGGTAGCCTACTGTACGTTTCTACTGTAGCCTACGTTTCGTGGCGTAGGCTACACGGACATGCTGTATTATGTGGCAATGAAGCAAACATTCCACACATTCTGTGGTAGGCTATGATTGATTCAGGACCAAAAACAGGGAACGATAACACAGATGACCACTTCATAATGTTAGACCACATTATTAAGACTCATCTAAATCACCCGGTAAATCACACTTAAGCATTTATTTGGCTGCCAACAGAAAAACATATCAATTGAATATGGCTACACAATAAAATGTTCAATGCATAATCAAGTTAACAGACAAACTCAAGGAAAATGACTGAAATTGTTTCTCCAGACTCTGACGTGGGGTGGGACTCAGAGGAGGGGGAGTCTGCAGTGATCCTGGACCTGACGGTCGTGCCCCCGCGAGTTGTAGCCTACCCTCCACCTCCAGCGCCACGACCTCCACCTTCTTATCAGCTTTGAATATATATCTTGGCAAACATAACACGGGATGATGTACAAGGAGGGGACAGATACCTAGTGAAAGTACTATTGGTTGCTAGTAAAAAGACAATAACGAGGGCTTGGTATAAGGTGGAACGCCCAACCAAGGAGCAGTGGCTGGGTGTTGTGGAGGAGATGTATGTTAGGGAGAGGTTCACGCATGCATTGAGGATGCAGGAAGGAAAGTTTGAAGGGAGATGGGAAAAATGGATGGATTATAGAAGGAAGTGTGATGATACCACTAATATTAAAATTGTCATATTTGAGTAAGAAAAAAAAGCTGCATGGATGGATGTACCCATAAGCTGTTATTGTAGGTTTTTATGTTTTATTGTATTGTCGTTGTATGGATGGAAAATGCTAATACAGATTAAAAGTAAATAAGACAAAGAATATGTATCTTGGTTATGGACACACCAACAAGCCAGCCGTCACGCGCAGCGCCTGCCTCCAGTCTAGTCCCTACCCTGCTGTGCGCCAGGATGAATGAGTCATGCGTGGAGCCAGGCCACCGTGCCACTACACTTGTGATGAGCATGTCGGCGTCACATATGATTTGGGTATTTCTAGTGTGCACATTTTAGCGATTCACATAGACGTATTCATTCACTGATGGTGCCCTTATGTGGGTGCAGTCGCCATCGCCGTCACCTATTTGGAGTTCTATCGGCCAGTAGGCCGAGTAGCGCCGGATTCATTTAGGCTCGCATTGCGCACAGGAGGACTGTCATTTATATGCTTACCAAAGAGCAAACAGGTCCACATGATCACATATTGATGACAATCTAATTGGTCAATGATTGCCGTTTGATGGAGTGCCTGCATTAAGTGTGTGACATATAGCGCGGAAGGGTTTGGGACAGCGCATAGGTACAGTTTGGGGAACAAATCCATATCGAACCATGAATGAGCCGGTTAGAGGACACGTCTAATCTTGCATTGCGATATATGTTTGTGCTGAATTGGCCTAGTAGCCTACATGATTGTGCGTTCATGAACTGTCGCTCTTATTCTCTCCGTCAAACATAGTAATTCACCGACGCACCACCTGCGTCGCCAGTTCCCCCTGTGTTCAATATGGGCGTAGAACACCGTGTAAATCGGTACGCCAACTGGAGAGGTGTCCTACAAAAGCGCGGAGAAAGGCGACTAAATTTTCGCCCTTACGGCTTGATAAATCGCAATGTGTGGGGGGCAAATGGCGTACGCCTGAACTCGCGAAAAAGACCGTGTAAAAGAAGGCGTACCTCAATGATAAATGAGGCCCCTGGGGACATTGGAACCTGCTGTTGGTCTGTTTAACTGTTGTTTGTTTTGTCTCTCTTTCTGATATGTAGCTTAAGACATAAGGGTTGTGCATAATAGTGGGGGGAATATATAAGGGTTGCCAGTGTCTTAATCTGAATGCAGCATCTCATAACCCAATTTATATTTTTTTTAAATGGTTATGTTAAATATCTCATGTTTATAGTTTGAGGCACATTCATCGGGCCTGAGTGTTTTTTCTGAGTGTTTTTTTTACAGACAACTGTCGTTCCGGGAGTGATGGGTGAATGCCGAACCAGGAGACGGGCACAGACCGGAGGTGGAGATGGAGGTTACTGGCCTGTTTCCCTACAGATGGGCGATCTGGGGTTCGTGAGATGCAACGCCAACGCCATGTCACCAATTCACTGTGAGCGACAGATAAGTATGAAACGGAGAAGAGACCATTTTGTCCGAAGCAGTGCCCAAATACTCTGTCCTCAAATGCAGAAGAGGGAGGGTTTAGATATACAAATTTTAGCTATACAAATGAAGCTTTGCTGGAGTTTTTTGATTAGTTAATTGTAAATGAAGCCAGTTCATTTTAGTGTCATTTTCTTTGCCCCATCTCTATTTTTATCCTGACTTCAGGAAATTTTTGCTTTCACCCTTAGGGGGTGTTGTTTTGTTGAGACGAGAATATGGTTATTTTATTTTCATAAAATCGCGAGAGAAATGCTAGAGCCAAACCCAATTGCCTTGATCATGACTGGGGACTGGGCGTGTTAAAGTCATTCTAACACTGCCCTTGATGTCACTATAGGCTACTGCAGACTGGCTCTAAATGACACTTGAACAGTCACCCTGTTTAAGTTTTCCTGACAGAATAACAACATTTTTTCCCCAAAGCAGGAGCTTGCGCTTAACCATATTTCTGAGTATCTCCTACAGACTGCTGATAACCGTTCCTGACCAAAGAAGGGAACAGGGAGACCAGACCAGAGGACTCTCTTTTTGCTCTTCTGTTTTGTCTCTGTTTGTCTCTCTCATCTGTGGATCCACAGATGGAGCACTTCATCAGCCTGTACTGGGGGAGCGCCGAGGTGAGCCCTCCGGCAGCACGACCCGGGCCGGCCCTACGTGGAGCAGTACAGGGGTGAACCGGGTTCAGTTCAAGAGCCTGTACGTGCTGCTGGCGCCCTGGCTGTGTGGTGTCCCACCGCACCTTCACCCTGCTGAACCAGAACAGGGACTCCCTCCTCACCCTCCGAGAGCTCGCTGCAAAAGCTGCAGCTGTCTCTGCTTCCTCCCCTGTGCTTTCTATACTCTCTGTACCATCCACAGACCCTGACAAGATTCCTCCACTGTCCCTGGCAGACATTTCTGACCTACAAGCATCTGCTCCACCTGCGGAGAAAAAGAAATGAAGGAATAAGTGCACACTTCCACCACCAAACTAACCTGTATCTAGGGCCTAATGACAAAACCTGTACTACCTCGTTCATGTTTTCATTATGCTTTCAAACTAGCCCACGGGCCAGATCATGTTTCAAAAAACAGGGGTGACGGAGGATGTTAACAGGTATTGGTATGCACCAGGTTTCACGGTTTTTGAGGAACAAAACTGTGCCAAATGCATCATATGCATGCAAACCAATGTTGGAAAAGGGGTAAAAATGGAACTGTCAGCACATCCTCGGCCAAGTGGGCCATGGGAACATGTTATGATGGATTTTATTGAACTCTCTCCATGCCAGGGGTACAAATATTGCCTGGTATTAACTGATGTTTTCTCCAAATGGACTGAGGTATTTCCTTGCAGGCATGCCTCAGCGTTGTCAGTGGCAAAGAGTCTCCTGAGAGAGATCATTCCAAGATGGGGCCTGCCAACCAAACTCTCTTCAGATCGAGGGAGCCATTTTGTAAATAGTGTCATTCAGGAAATCTGCAATAGCCTACAGATTGACCTTAGAACGCATTGTAGCTATCATCCAGCAAGTGCTGGAATAGTGGAGAGAGCTAAGCAAACTCTGAAAGTAAAGCTCACCAAGCTGATGGCAGAGACAGGTCTGTCATTGATGAAAGTTCTACCTCTGGCACTCATGTATATGAGAGGGAGACCGCACCAGACCACAGAGCTGGCTCCACATGAAGTCCTTACTGGTCGACCTATGAAAATGACTAACACACCGTTTCCCCAAAATAAGATTAGTCTCATGTCATGTGAAGATGATATGATACAATATTGTCTTGCACTGAATAACATTCTAAAAAAATGTCTTCAACAGAGTGAGGACCGCCATTTCCTGAGGCTAAGGAGGGGTTCCTGCATCACATCTCTCCTGGGGATTGGGTCCTGGTCCACGACCACAGACGAAGGAGCTGGAACTCGCCGAGATGGCTCGGGCCGTACCAGGTTCTACTCATCACGCAGACAGCGATCTGAGAGGACTTCGTGGATCCATGCAAGCATTGCCGACGGGTCCAAGCAGCAGAGGACGGTCCACCAGGGGATCGCAAACACCAGGAGATCAGAATGCAGCTGAACCAGAGGGCTCAGAGGCCAAAACCATGGGCCATCACACTGTCCTCTCCTCTGACGAGAAATCAGAGGAAAAATGACCTTGCTGGTCACCTCCTTCTACTGGTCGTTATGATGGCAACATGGAGAAACACCACAGCCTTGACCTCACAAGATGCACCACACACGCACACACACCTGCACACACTAACATTGAACATAACTGATTTCAAGCAACGCGACATTGAAGTTGCGATCTAGAAGAGAAGACGCCTTGCATTCCCCAGATGACATTCTCCTCTGATGAGCAATCGGACTGCACCTCTGATCGCACACACTGGAACCTACATTAAACATTCAGAGACGCACACATGGAATCTATGTTCCATAGGACATCACATGCGATTATTCACAAGAGTGAATGAACTTTGAAATAATCTGGAAAATATCATATTTGTTTACAAGAGTTGCAATGGTTGAAACATGAGTTGATAAATAAGTTTGGGTTTTTCCTCTAAATTGACCAAGAGTTTTTTTGCCCTTCTTACACTGGTAACCATTTATTTTTTTGCCTTGTTAAATCAAGTTTTTTTTTTTTTTTGGTGAATGGTTGTCCACTCTTAGACTATAAATAGTATATAATCATGTCATCTTTTTTATCTTGTTTCCTGTCAAATTTCTGAAACAAGGGGTTTTGGTGCGTGATTTTGCACGTGGAAAGAAAATAATAAAAAAAAAAAGAGATTTTTTTTTTTTTTTTTTTGCTCCACCTAGTGGAGAGATTATTTCCTTTCCACATGTATAGCATAGCTGACTGTTTACACTGTGTTTGGATTTTATATTTTATTTTTGTGTGCCTGTTCAGGCACAAATGAGGGATTGTCCAGGAATTTACATCCAAACACCTTAAACCTTTGTCCTCAAGTCCCCTGCAAACCCTAGTTTCAATCTCCCCCTTTGTAAATGTAAAACACCTCAACTCCCCCCCTTTGTAATTGTAAACTCCTCTGCCTCGCTCTTTTGTCCAAGTCAGAAAGGCCACACCTTGTCCTTCCTGCCCTGACTCAGACCTTTGTCTATATTTCAAAGCCATATTCAAAGTGAGTTTCATCCCACATTCCTTTCTTTCACTGTGTGATATCCGTCCCCTCACGATGACGCATAGACAACTCAGCCAATCAAATCCTAGAAAGACTTACCTGTGTTTGGACTGAATATAAGACTGGGCATGACACGCTTTGAATTCACTTCTCTGACTAACCACCCTTGCTGTGTTTCTCAGGAAGTCCTTGCGCTCGTAATGTTTTCCACAATAAACCAGACTCAACCTTTTGAACGTATCTTGGTAAATCTTTTGACTAGACAAGTCTAAAATAACTATCACATGGACTACAAGAACGCGTCATTGATACCTTTGACTGCGCATGTCAAAGGTATCAGTGACACGTTTTTTTTTTTTCAAAGATGGCGCGGTTCAATAGGTTTTAGATTTCTAATCCTGGGGGCCTGCCTGCGCCCAACCGTTGACAGTGTACACATTTCCATGGTAACAACACCGCTTGAGGATTGTGTGTTAATTAATGCTCTAAAGTCTGGATACTGCTGCCGCACACTGGGTCTCTGGGTGGTGCGGCACCGGGCTGGAATATTTGTTTGGATTAGCTACAGCAGAGACAGAAGCCTACATCAAATTGGTTATTTGAGGGGCTATCATTTTACCAACTGATCAGACTCCATTCATTCTTTAGATTCAAACCCGGAAACTCAGAAATCCCACATTTTCAACCCCTATTTTTACAATGCAGTCAGAGTAACATTAGATATACAATCAATAAATAGCACTAAACCAGTGAAGACGATCTCATTTCAACCCATATTTATCAACACATGATACATTGATTTGATTCAAGGCACACACAAACACGGCTGCCCAAGTGGTACGATCGTTAGTGCAGCAGACTTGTAAACAAGGGTCACGGGTTCAACTCCCTGTCCTGTTGTAAGGATACGTCTAGAATTCTATTAAAGGGGTATAGAAAATAACCTTTTCATTGTTTTTGCATATACATTTGAGTCTCTGATGGGCCTACTAACACACAAAGTATGAAGTGAAACAACCCAGTCATTTTGTTGTGGTGAGCCGAAATGAAAACATGAGGAAAATAAGTCAGTCCCAGCAAGCCATTCAAATCTCCCGTGTCCAATTACGTCACAGTCGGGGACTCATTATAATAATCCTGCCCCCATCTGAATACCTCCAATCACCTGCATTTGTTTACCTGGCTATGAAGGCTGACATTATTTGCAGGTCCCGCTAGCTAGCATAATGTTTTCGCATTGAAAATGCTCTGTTCTTGGATGTAAGCAGCACAGATCGTCTCCCAAGTTCAAAGGACAGCAGAGCTGAAATAATGAAAAAATGAATAAATGTTATTTTTTATGGCAATGTTCCCGCTGAAATTGGTAAAACACTGGCAGTGTGTGCTAGCCATTTTTTGCCTGATTGCTTTTCCAACCTGGGTCTGTACAACGCAGGATTTTCAGATAAACTCTTTATGAATGATCAAGCAATACCAACTGTCCATGGAAACGCAGAAACTGTAAGTAATTATTCTGTGTTTGTTTGCATATAGTATTAACGCTAGGTAGCTAACACGAACAAACTCCCCTTTTACCTCAACCGGGATGCTCGTCGTCTCATCATATGTTAGAGTAACATTAGAGGAATGAAATTGGTAGACTTCTAGTTCATTGAACGGTCATTAAAAATGATCAAATGTTAAGAAGTGGACATCATTGGATTCTCCTCAGAATCTAGCTTTTATTGTTTCTAGTCAAATTGTGTCATACAGTAGCCTGGTTGTGTCTAGCTAGCGAATGTAGCTAGAGGTAACAGCATGCAACCATGGAGATAATAACATGGGCACTAACGCTATCCCTACTAACACAGTACGTAAAACTGACGGGACACATTGGTGTAATTGTGGTAACTTTGCGACGTCACCAGCAGCGGACCTAGCTGACACCTAGCTGACACTTGCCTTTTCAGTCGCAAAATAACCAAAATAGCCATCCTCAAGTACACTGTAAGGGAACGTAGCCGCCACTGCTGCTTAAATCCGTAACTACGATGTAATTAAATAACGTGACAATGTGGTTACATCACAGTCCCAATCTGACTTTATTGGAAATGTGTCACAGTGGGTCAGAACATTTGTAAATTACTTAGGTTTTAAAATACATTTTGAAGTCATACAGTTACAGAATTGTAATACTGAGGAGAAATCCTGCATGTCTGTTTTGTGTGTAATTTCTCATTTACAGTTAATATTAACACTAAAGATTTGCAGTCTAGGCCTAATAAAAATAATGATAAAAAATATGCCTATGAATAAAGTCCTAATTTTGCAACCTAAATGTGAGCATGAACGCTGAGCAGTGAACGTAGAATGCAAGGCATTGGGCTACTTTCTTAGGTTACACAATTGAAGAACTAGACAAACAAGTTACACACTCTGTGCCAGTAGGTGGCTGTATGCACATTAAAGTTGTTTGCGATCCGCCACTAAACCCAGCGAAGAAGAAGAAGAACGAGGACGGGTGAAACTTCCGCCGTTTGAAACAGAAGCGATTGAGAAAGACCCCGCGACAACACAGATCCTGTAAGTATCTCAATTTCAATGTATACATTAGTATGTATACATACATACTATGTATTTTGGTATCGTCCCAGATAAAACACCAACGTTATGTGCAAGCTACCCTTTTGTAATGATTCTCTATCTGCAGATGCTCTCTTTCCAATGTTAGCTTACTAGCTAGCCAGCTAACGTGATTAGCCTTTTTCTGTACATGGCTAGCTAAGTAGCCTACGTAAAATTACTCTGTTGCAATTATTATAACTTTAGCTTTTGTGTAATTGTAGCTTAAATTATAATGTTGGCTTGGCAACTTCAGAATATTTCAGTTGTGTACACTATAACTTTTATGAAGTGTTGTCGTGGGCCATTGTTTCCTAATTACGGGCAATGGTGGAGTCTTCTCAAGTCTAGCAGGCTCGCGCGAGCTCCTGCACGTTCGTACTGTTTCATCGCTTGGAATAAAATGCGATAATTAGCTTACTCATTGATTTCGCATTAACACACGACTAACACACGACACCGTTAGTATGTGTTTGTTTTTAGGCATTCATTTTTCCGAAGTTAACGTTAACAGAATACTAGAAGCCCCAACAACGGAGCTAGGCTAGCTAGCAGGATTTGTTATAGCAGCCATCTTGGCTCATTTGGTTACAGCAGCCATCTTGGTGGATTTCATGTTACTCTTAACTGTTGAAATGGTTGCTCATTCTGTCAAACGGGTAAAGAATTGTGTACTACGTTTTCACTCACATACAAATCCAAATTTTGCATAATAGGTACTCATGATGTGGACTACTTCTTGCAAAAATCTATTTAATTACTGAGGGTGAAGGGTGGTAGACATGTTGCCCTCTTCCTCTAAACGTGTCAGAAATCACGTGGTCCTGTGGAGTGTGCATGTCAGCCTACGAGAGGGTCACCCACCCACTCTCTCTCTCTCTCCCTCTCTCCCCTCCTATGCTCTCAGTTGCCAACCTCACAGTTCTTGTTTGAACTGAGCAAGAAGCAGGTGAGCGGGACAGGAAGAGGCGCTAAGACGGGGACAGGCGTGGCCAGGGGCAGTCCTGGGACAGCACCACAGGCTCTGTGAGTCTTGTTCAGTTGAATGCCCTCATGAGTATTAACAGAAGAGCACCATATACATATGCACACATACACTCTAACATGTCGCTCTCTCCTCAGCTCAGCCCAATGGTCCAGTTTTAGGAACCGTCTCAAGAATGTGTTCCCCACTTTTATGCCTTTAAATCAGGGTTGGAGTATTCCAGGTGTGTGGCCATGGCCATGAACACCAGTAGAGGAGGGAACCAAGTGTCTCATTCTCTCTCCACAGTTGTGTGGTTGTAACCCCCCACTAGCTACATATTCATTCAATCTTTATTTAACCTTGTGAATCAATTGAGAGTAAGCTCTCGTTTACAATGACGTATAATCACTCTATATTTGAACTTGTACTACAGGTGAGATAATCCTTTTTAATGGTCTCTCTCATTCGCTCTCCTAACTGTGATGTTAGAGTTGTGCAAGACTTGGGTGTTCTCCTGCTCTGAGTGCCCATTCTCCTATACCTCCCAGATCTACCTCCACAAGCACATCAAGAGGAGCCATGACAACCTCTGTCTCTGCTGAGGAACACACAGAGCATTATGAAGTAGCCAGTGCCTTGGCGAAGGTGTTTGAGCAGCAGTCATCAATGGATTAACTCCCAAGACACAAGGAAGAGACAGCGCAACACACGCTATGACTCCAGTGACGAAGGTAATATAATAAAGTGCATTCAACAGTCCCAAAAGAGTACTACTTGAGTTGACTAATCTGAGCTAATTTACCTCTACTATATGTTCCAGTGCCCAGGCAGCCGGTCGGCAGAACTCAGACCAGACCAGCTATGCCAGGTGCCAGAGCCGGAAGGCCTGCTCTGCCAGTTATCAATGCAGGTATCCATGCATGTTTGTGTTGGTGAAATGTGTATGCATATTTGCACACTTACAGTTAACTCAGGACTTTCTGAAGACTCATGTACTCAGTTCACTAATTCGCTCATCTCACATCTCACTACTCGGCAGTAGATGTTCATCGCCCGGGTCCTTTGAGCCAAGGCGCTGTGAGCCCAGGCCCTTCAGCCCTTCAGACGTCCAGGCACGAGCAGCATGCATCAGCGATTAGCACCCCGGCCAGACCAGGTCAGGGTCTGACATGTCTCATGTCGAGTTGATTCTTCCCCTTATGCCAGAATCACTACGCCGCCAGCACCATAGTTTCCTGCTCATCCCTTTATCCTCTGGTTTTCAGGTAGTTCTCTGATGCCATCGCCTGTGAGACCAACAGCTCCAGCAGTGTTGCCATCAAGCTCTGCAGATGCTGGTATGCTGAATTTTGTGAACTACTTCATGCTGCATGTAGGGATATACTTTGAGCTGAATATCCATTATGGGACCGTACAATTACTTATAGCCACATCTGTGTTTAATATCCAGACTTCCAGAGGATGATGTGTCAGCAGTTCTCCAGCGTCATGCAGAGTCTGAGGGAGATGGCACAGACAATGATGAGGCTGGAGCAGAGACTGTCCGGCGAGTCTGCAGACAGCTATCGGGGAGCAGTACTGGATGACCTGCACCCTGCTAAAACGGAGGAGGAGCTGCTGGTCTTGGAGGAGTAGCTGAAGGACAAGGATCATCAAAGGAAGATGGTGAGTAACTTCAGGGCAGAACTTTGTTCCTTATTTTTGCAGGGAAGTGTTAAGGAAATGTAAAAGTAAATGATTGTCTTTATGTTTTGCAGACACGATATCTGAGTTCCATTGGGGGCAAAGATCTGCCAGATGTGGTCCGGCGGGTGCTGTCAGCCATTGCCATACACAGAGTGTGGTGTGTCTACAGCGTCCATGGGAAGAGGGGGAAGAAGCCTCTGAAGAATATGACCCTCTACAATGTCATATTACGTAAGGGATTGTTCATATTTTCGCAAAATAATACATTGTCTTTGCTTCATGCCATGTGCATTGAAACCATTCCCTTTTTGGTTAAAAGGTGCAGTTATGGCCTGTAAGCCAAGCACCACTGTGACGGAGGTGTCTGCCCAGCTGCAGGAGATGCTGAAACATGCCCCTGCTCGATTCAAAAAGGTATGTGATGTCAGGCAGTTAATTTTCTCGTATCCAGTGACATGGCACGCTTCCAATGAACGTATGCGACTTGCTTTTACAGCCATTTCATTATGTCCTTAGGCATCTGCTCCAGCCCAGCTGACCTCCCCAGCCCAGCCCCTGACCGCAGCTCCAGCCCTGACCACAGTGGAGTATTCAGATGAGGATGACCTCTTCTGCCCAGACCCTCGATTCAGATGTGGGTGACCCCCAGCCCGTCTCCCTAAACCTGCCTTTCCAGCCTGCCAGGATGGATGCCTTTTTTGTAAATAGTTTTTGTAAATTTTAACCTTTTTTTTGTGGGATACAACGGTCTGTTCCCGGTCTGCCTGCCACAGAATGCGCACTGTTTCATTTTTGTTTTTAGAACTTTTGCAATTGTCAGATTGTAGTTGCTTGAAAAATGAGAGTACTTGCCAAAGCTTGGGTTCGCTCAAAAGATGTTCAGTCAGGTTTATTAAGAAACAATACGGTTGCAAACGGACTTCAAATAATAAAACACAGAGTGATTCTATCAGGGAAGTGAAGTCAGTCACTTCTGCCCTCGCTTATATTCAGTCCAAGCACAGGTAATTCTTTCTAGGATTTGATTGGCTGAGTTTGTCTATGCGTCATCGTGAGGGGACGGATATCACACAGTGAAAGAAAGGAATGTGGGATGAAACTCACTTTGAATATGGAGACAAAGAAAACAAAGGTCTGAGTCAGGGCAGGAAGGACAAGGTGTGGCCTTTCTGACTTGGACAAAAGAGCGAGGCAGAGGAGTCTGTTTACAATTACAAAGGGAGAGTTTGGGTGTTTATCATTATAAAGGAAGATTGAAACCTAGGGGTTTTCAGGGGACTTGATGAATAGAAAAGATATGAATCTGAAAAGTCTTGAGACTGTGTGTTAAATTCCATGACAACTCCCTCATCTGTGGCTGAACAGCCACATAAAATATATACATCAGATATAAAATAAGCATAATCAAAAAAATAAAAAAAAATAAAAAATAAACACAAATTTCAAAAACTCTATGCTATACATGTGGAAAGGAAGTAATTTCTCCAGTAGGTGGAGCAAGAACAAAAATGCAAATTACGCTTTAAAACTCCTTGTTACAGAAATTTGACAGGAAACAAGGTAAAATAAAAACATGTATAGTCTAAGAGTGGACAACCATTGTAACTCTTGTAAACAAAATATGATATTTTTCAGATTATTTCAAAGTTCATTCACTGTTGTTGTGAATAATCGCATGTAATTTCTTCTGGATCGTAGCTTCCATGTTTGCGTCTCTGAATGTTCAATGTAGGTTCCAGTGTTTGCGGTTAGAGGTGCAGTCATTGCTGTTGAGATTTTCCACGTTGTTATACCACAACCACGAGAAGGAGGTGACCGGCAAGGTCAGTCTTCCTCCGATTCCTCGTCAGAGGAGAGGACAGTGTGATGGCCCATGGTTTTTTCCTCTGAGCCCTCTGGTTCAGCTGCATTCTGATCTCCTGGTGTTTGCGATCCCCTGGTGGACCGTCCTCTGCTGCTTGGACCCGTCGGCAATGGCTTGCATGGGTCCACGAAGTCCTCTCAGATCGCTGTCTGCGTGATGAGTAGAACCTGGTACGGCCCGAGCCACCTCGGCGAGTTCCAGCTCCTTCGTCTGTGGTCGTGGACCAGGACCCAATCCCCAGGAGAGATGTGATGCAGGAACCTCTCCTTAGCCTCAGGAAATGGCGGTCCTCACTCTGTTGGAGACATCTGTTAACATCCTCCGTCACCCCTGTTTTTTTGAAACATGATCTGGCCCGTGGGCTAGTTTGAAAGCATAATGAAAACATGAACGAGGTAGTACAGGTTTGTCATTAGGCCCTAGATACAGGTTAGTTTGGTGGTGGAAATGTGCACTTAGTCCTTCATTTCTTTTTCTCCGCAGGTGGAGCAGATGCTTGTAGGTCAGAAATGTCTGCCAGGGACAGTGGAGGAATCTTGTCAGGGTCTGTGGATGGTACAGAGAGTATAGAAAGCACAGGGGAGGAAGCAGAGACAGCTGCAGCTTTTGCAGCGAGCTCTCGGAGGGTGAGGAGGGAGTCCCTGTCCTGGTTCAGCAGGGTGAAGGTGCGGTGGGACACCACACAGCCAGGGCGCCAGCAGCACGTACAGGCTCTTGAACTGAACCCGGTCCATCCCTGTACTGCTCCACGTAGGGTCGGCCCGGGTCGTGCTGCTGGAGGGCTCACCTCGGCGCTCCCGCTCCCCCAGTACAGGCTGATGAAGTGCTCCATCTGTGGATCCACAGATGAGAGAGACAAACAGAGACAAAACAGAAGAGCAAAAAGAGAGTCCTCTGGTCTGGTCTCCCTGTTCCCTTCTTTGGTCAGGAACGGTTATTCAACAGTCTGTAGGAGATACTCAGAAACATGGTTAAGCGCAAGCTCCTGCTTTGGGGAAAAAATGTTGTTATTCTGTCAGGAAAACTTAAACAGGGTGACTGTTCAAGTGTCATTTAGAGCCAGTCTGCAGTAGCCTATAGTGACATCAAGGGCAGTGTTAGAATGACTTTAACACGCCCAGTCCCCAGTCATGATCAAGGCAATTGGATTTGGCTCTAGCATTTCTCTCGCGATTTTATGAAAATAAAATAAACATATTCTCGTCTCAACAAAACAACACCCCCTAAGGGTGAAAGCAAAAATTTCCTGAAGTCAGGATAAAAATAGAGATGGGGCAAAGAAAAATGACACTAAAATGAACTGGCTTCATTTACAATTAACTAATCAAAAAACTCCATCAAAGCTTCATTTGTATAGCTAAAAATTTGTATATCTAAACCCTCCCTCTTCTGCATTTGAGGACAGAGTATTTGGGCACTGCTTCGGACAAAATGGTCTCTTCTCCGTTTCATACTTATCTGTCGCTCACAGTGAGTAGGTGACATGGCGTTGGTCTGCATCTCACGAACCCCAGATCGCCCATCTGTAGGGAAACAGGCCAGTAATCTCCATCTCCACCTCCGGTGTCCTGTGCCCGTCTCCTGGTTCGGCATTCACCCATCACTCCCGGAACGACAGTTGTCTGTAAAAAACACTCAGAAAAAAAACACTCAGGCCCGATGAATGTGCCTCAAACTATAAACATGAGATATTTAACATAACCAAATATATAATTGGGTTATGAGATGCTGCATTCAGATTAAGACACTGGCAACCCTTATCTATTCCCCCCACTATTATGCACCATGCTTAAGTCTTAAGCTACATATGTCTTGTCCTGTTTATTTACCTTAAAAAAATGGGTCTATTTTGGCTAGTTAAAATCTACCTTGTGGGTTGTTCAAGGGAACTCCAGCAGGTGGCGCTGAACCCTAGGTTACAGGATTCTTTCTCTCCTTTCGTCTGCTGTAAATGTGACAATCTTTGATCCAGTGATCAGTTTTACCACAATGAAAACACGCGTCAGTACTGTCTCCGTTTTCGTTTCCCTCCCTCGGTCTTCTCCTGTAGTCCATTCTGTTCCTATGCCTGCTATTTCTGTTCATGTGACGACCCTGTGGTCGTGGTTGGTTGGGAGCAGACGGAAAAATAGAGTTGGGAGGCGGGGCAGCAGCTGCGGGTGAACCAGTCATAGTTTGGGAAGGATGTGTGAGCTCTGAGTGCCGAGTCGGCGTGATAGAGTTCAAAACGGAATGACTAGGAGGGGCGAGGGACTCTGAATATTCATCTCTCTGATTAACTTCGTCAGCTACGCTTCTTTCTGACTTGAAAAAACACTCGTGTGCGAGTATTTCCCACTTCCTGAATGCATTCCAATCTATCGCATTTCCAGGCTTCCTTCCTAACCTAGTCATTTCAAACGCCTGTAACTGAGCCCTAACAGTTGCTAACTCACTAATATTGAGTAGCCGGACAGGGGGAAATCAGAATGCTTCGCCCAGATCAAATACTGTACACAAGCATCATCCCAAAGCCTTTGCGCAACAATCTTAGCTGGCCCAGACAATTTGAGAATATCAAGTGGCGAGCTAGTAACGCTAGTAACGGCACCCATTTTGCACCAAAAACGCTTACGGAAAAACAAACCAAAAAGACACTCTCCTACACTCCTTCGTAACACGGAGATGAACGTCTCTCAGACTACTCACTAGCAGTTACGATTTACGGCCCTTAAAAACAGTGTCGGCAAAAAATAAACAGTACTGTTACCTGAAAAAAAAAAATATATATATAGCGCTTAAACAAATACATACAAGACAGAGCTGAAGTTCAAACAGTAAACATAGCAGACTAACAATCCCGTGCACATACAATAAAGAAGACAGCAAACTCGCACGGGGACGCAAAAACAAAGACCGACCAAAAGACGACCAAACGACGACTTAACACACGGATCCTACCAAAATACTGTACAGCTTTGGTCAAAGCTAACGCTCGTTAGGTTTACCAATCTGATCAAAGCTAACTTCTCGTTAGGTTTACCAATCTGGTCAAAGCTAACTTCTCGTTAGGTTTACCAATCTGATCAAAGCTAACTTCTCGTTAGGTTTACCAATCTGATCAAAGCTAACTTCTCGTTAGGTTTACCAATCTGATCAAAGCTAACTTCTCGTTAGGTCTACCAAACCACCCGGGATCAAATGGGAAAACGTTTCTCCAAGAAACGCGGATTGGAAACACCAATCACTCCCTGTAGCTACTTTTCTGCGGTTTTAATCTCATCCGCGACCGGCCAAAAGGGAAGCCTGTTCTGAACACTGCTTATACCCTCGTAACGAAACAAGGACGAAGTCAAAGGACAATACGATATAAAATCTATTGCTGTTCACAACCTCCTTAGATAATTACTTTAACTTATAGTACTAAAAATACCCACGCTGGGGTTTTCTGTTTTCAATAATCTAGACCAACAAGCTGAACCGAAACCAAGGCAAATAACAAGCATAAAAGGATCTTTCAACGTACCGTGAGTCTTAGCCGAGTGGAACCAACGGCGGGGCTCTCCGAACCAGTGCGCATAGACGCAAAGAGAGAAGCTTCCCAAAACGGCTACCGCTTCCGCACGTCTGCGTCCCTCGTTTCCACTCCGGCAAATCTCAGCAGTCGATCCCGTCCCGAGTCGCCAATTGTAGTTGCTTGAAAAATGAGAGTACTTGCCAAAGCTTGGGTTCGCTCAAAAGATGTTCAGTCAGGTTTATTAAGAAACAATACGGTTGCAAACGGACTTCAAATAATAAAACACAGAGTGATTCTATCAGGGAAGTGAAGTCAGTCACTTCTGCCCTCGCTTATATTCAGTCCAAGCACAGGTAATTCTTTCTAGGATTTGATTGGCTGAGTTTGTCTATGCGTCATCGTGAGGGGACGGATATCACACAGTGAAAGAAAGGAATGTGGGATGAAACTCACTTTGAATATGGAGACAAAGAAAACAAAGGTCTGAGTCAGGGCAGGAAGGACAAGGTGTGGCCTTTCTGACTTGGACAAAAGAGCGAGGCAGAGGAGTCTGTTTACAATTACAAAGGGAGAGTTTGGGTGTTTATCATTATAAAGGAAGATTGAAACCTAGGGGTTTTCAGGGGACTTGATGAATAGAAAAGATATGAATCTGAAAAGTCTTGAGACTGTGTGTTAAATTCCATGACAAGATAATGGGTTGCTAGCCAGAGCTTGTACATGCTTTTTTTTGCTTTTCTGGCTATGCGTAATGTGACAGACCGTAAACCTCATCCTTGTAAATATGTATACTTTTAATTTGTAATGTACTTTGTGTAATAAAATGTTCTAAACTGTTAATGGTGTTCAGTCTTATATTGGTTTGTATCATAATGCTTGCTGCTATATCCCCATATAGCATTAATTCGTTTTTGTACTGGTAAATGCTAAATATAGCCAGTGGTACTGCAAATGCTAAATATAGCCAGTGGTACTGCAAATGCTAAATATAGCCAGTGGTCAGTAAGTGACCATATTTGCACCGTGCGAAAAAGACGTGCAGACCAAGTCATATAAATACCTGTTAATCTAGTGTCAGCCAAGTGAGTTTATAACGGAGGTTCCTGCCCACGTGATCACGTGCGTTCTTTGCACGCGGCCGCAACTACTGAATGACGTGTCGTTCTAACGTAGCGTCTACTAAACGGCAGATCTCGCGTTTCCGTAAATGGCCGCGTAATTTCCGCACGCGGCGCAGATGAATCGTCACCTATAGCGGCCGTATGCAGAACGTTTAACGCAACCTGCGTGTGTTAGTAGGGATCATATCATCAGGGAGAAAGGACAATGAAATTTGTCACAGTGGCATTGAGTGTGGATTGTCCAGGCTAGCCAGCTATATTTGAGGTAGCATACCGCCGTCAACAGCCCTCGTTCTCTAGCCTGTCGACTTGCTCTTAGTTGAGCTCATTTGAAAATGAAAAAAAAAGCGCTTAATCCACTCAATCTGATCTCGTGGTCAACAGAGGGGTATAGAGGCATTCTAGAACGCTTATTCTGAGTGGTTTCAGCAAAAATACTCAAAGACATGTTTTGCGGACCCCAAAGACTTATATTAAATTGTTGAAAAGTACCATAATAGGACTCCTTTAAAATATACATTTTACTAATCTCTGTTAACTTGCAAATTAGCTAATATTAGCTAGCCGACATCACACTCGCTTAACACTTACCAAAACCTTGTAAAGCCGATCAGCACTTACAGAACTGACTAACGCATTCCTGCAGCTTTCAACATTGCCAGACTAATAGTAATTTTCACCTCTATAAATAATGTTAAACAAGTTCTGGAATAACTGCTTTACAGTATTACAACAAACTGTGACTTTCTTGACTTGCAAAAATTATGTTTTAAATCAACAGACATCATATGTGTATGGTCATGGCCATTGACTACCGTACATATTTTTCAGAATGAAGGTCCCATGGGACGGCTCTTCCTGCTTCCTCTTAGGCACTCTATACCAAAGAGTATGGAATGCTAAGAGGGGAAACTTAGGTGAATTTTTGGCACTTGCCTGAAGAGGGTGCTCATGTAGCGTTTCCGCCAGTATGGACTCATCTGCAGCCAAATTCATCCAGTAAAGTCAACATGAAGACAACAAAGCAGCTGCCGAAGAAAACAGTGTTCTGCAATTGTCAGAACTATCAGAGTACATGTCTAGAGCTTACCTTTCACCGGTTCTCCAAAGATTCTGACAGGAATTGTATGTTCACAAAAGTGTAGAAACTGAAGTTTACTGGACCTGTCAGTGCTAGCTAAGTTAGCTAGCTAACGTTAGCTGTTCACAAAATATCCTGACATATCTCATGACCAATAAAGTAAAGCACAGCTTTATCTGTTTTTTAATCTGGATGTCACCCTATAACCTCATTTTTGTCTGGCAATGTTGGCAGGAATATGGAGAGGAGACAGATGGCAGGAAGTGGGATCTCCAGGCTTCACTGCCCCATCCAACCATCGTGCCAGTGCTCAGTCCACTAACTGTTGACAGAGGTTGAAGGACTTTGCCTGCCATATTGTTTCTGACAATCCATCGTTTCCCTTGCTGCGTGTTCTCAATTTTGTAGCGTAGTTCATCTGTTTGAAATAAGACATTTCATTCAGTTATTGTTGCTTTCTAAAATATTGTCTTTGTAAAGTGGGAAGCTGGAGCATAGCCAGTAGTTTAGGGCTGTATCTCTGGCCCGACCATTATGTACAGAGCAGGGGCCTCATTTATAAACGTTGCGTAAGTACAAAAGCGTGCGTAACCCATGCTGAGCAACTTTCTACGCAACTTTCGGTATTTATAAAAAATGAGCTTAACGATAAATTGTCGGAAGGTGTGCGTAACTACGATAAGCACGTTTCTGGAGAAAGGGGAAAACGCGACTCCGATGGCAGAGGGATGAAACTCGGGAAAGTCTGCGAAACGCATGACAAATTGAATAATAAATACATCGGTCGCTGCAAGAAACCCTCCAATGTGTCACACAGTTTAAACGGAATTAATCGCCACCGTAGCCTAATCACTAAATAATGTCTGCATTGCTTTGGATGTGTCTGTGAATTGACTCATTTGTGTCATAATATAATGTTATGTCGTAGGCCTATTCATTTATAGGCTATTCCGTGAAGCATCACGGGCAGTAGCCTATGAATAAAAGCCACATTACGTTGATAACACAACACGAGCCTATAGGCTTATCATAGTAATGATTCCGTATGTCGATGGCCTACAACTATAATAAGGCCTATACCGCACCAAACAAATGTTGCATTCGGCGTTGAAGTATATTTATTCATTTAATCATTTATTTAGTTAATTATTCGTATGTTTAATTATCCACCTATTCATTCGTTAATGTATTTATGTATTTATAGCCTATATTTGATGAGGCTTTTATGTAAACCCGAATGACCACTGAGGCAATCCGCAATTACGATGATGTTGAGCAACGGTGAATGGAAATGTCCTACTTGAGGCAACTGTAGGCTACATTAGGCTATATTGTACATCATCATATATCCTCATATTGCCATATGATTGTCATGTAGCAGGCATGCGAGGAATGTGGGCCTAAAAACGCATGTCATCCCAATGCTCACATGACGCTTTGGTAGAATTGGCTGTGCGCAAAACAGCGCATGGAGTTGATGCGTCTCCAAGTTGAAGAACACAAGGGAGCAAGTTAGATTATTAATTTGCCGAATCATCATGTGTGTAGCTATAATTACGCTTTATAGAATCACATGAAACCCATCCATAGACCCCATATATTTACAAGACCTCGATACAGGCACTGATATCTGGATTATAGTAGGCCATGGCACACTGGGCCTTGGATATGCCGGGACTTGGCACAGATGTTCTAATATGTGCTTGACTATCCCGCAACATCCATTCAAACACGCAACTTCTATAAGCCTACAGAATGTTTTGAGAAAGTATGTGAAATGCATGATATCCCGGAAAATACACAAATTGGCTGCTGCAAAGAACCCTCAGATCTGTCGTACGGTTTAATCGGGGATCATTGCCTTAAGTAGTCACTATAGGCCTACATGTTTGCATTGCTATGGATGTCATTGTAAATTGACCCATTTGTACGTTGATAAGTTAGGCCTTTTATTCATGGGCCACCCTGTGAAGCATTAGGCTACGTGCAATATAGATCCAAACCCCATTACCCATGCAACAACACTATAGGCATGATTATCAGTTTGGATATCAGCAGCCAACTAATAAGGCCTACCGCACTAAACGAATGCCAATATAGCCTGCATGATAGATAATTATTTATAATCTAATTGGGACCACTTAGTCGTGCACATGTGAAATCATTGTTCCGAAAAGAACCTTTTGGCGCGTCTCTGCCTCATTGACCAATACCTCCACCTCGCACTCAGGTTGTGAGATCATTTTACTCTGTAGTATAGCAACCTTTGTACAAATACAGGAGAGACCCAGAGTGGAATTTCTCAGAACAACTAAAGGTTTATTTGGATCCTCCACCAGCAACAATGAGTTCCCCGATGCTAAGCAATGTAAGGTACCAGGTGTATATGCATTGTAAATACATTTTTTTATTGGGAAATAATATAGGCTACAACAAGTGAGTTGATATACAGAACGAGGTGAACCGTAAATGTAATAGCTGACCTTCCAATGTGGATGCCTGCTGGCACTGGAAGTTTTCATTGTGGTCCATAATGCAAAACTTTGTTCTTGTATCCATGGTCACATGCTTGAAGTGCAGTCTTTTTGGGCTGTTTTTCAGCATTGTGCTGTGGTATCAATCAATCAATCAATCAATCAATCAAAGCTTTATTTGTATAGCGCATTTCATACCCAGAGGCAACACAATGCGCTTTACAGAGAACAAGGGAGGTGGGCATATGACCCACTCTCTACATATTCCAGGTATGATTCCAGGTGACCTGCAAAGCAATTATTTCAAATTGGTCAGGGCAGTAGTGTCACTCATTTTTAATTGAGATAACAAGCACTGTAAAACAAAATGTGTTTGAAATTATTTAGAGTACAATGTGATTACATACCAGTGTGCTGGAAATCAGTCATCTGCTGAGTCTTTACTCAGGTTTGAGTTGTCGAGCACAATGGCTGTCAGGGTTTTGTAATGTTGGCATGTTTGGCATGTGATTACTTGTCCAGCCAACACTTTCTCCTCTGCTGGTCTTCTATCGGGATCAGGCTCACAGGTCTTCTATCAGGGGATCAGGCTCACAGGTCTTCTATCAGGGGATCAGGCTCACAGGTCTTCTATCAGGGGATCAGGCTCACAGGTCTTCTATCAGGGGATCAGGCTCACAGGTCTTCTATCAGGGGATCAGGCTCACAGGTCTTCTATCAGGGGATCATGCTCACAGTGGTAGACAGTTTCACCATCTGTCCAGGTGTGGACATCACATATGTGATAGAGGATGGACCGCCACTTCCTTTTTAGGAGCCTGAAAATGTTTTAACAAAAATAAACAGCAAATATCTTATTACAAATTGGTGTGCAGTGTATGACTGAGATGTGTCTATGTCAATGAGATTAATTTATGTATCATTTGCACTTGATAGGGTGATTCTGAATCTAGATAAGGCTACTGGAGTGTCAGAATAGACTACAGCTCCTACTGTGAGAGGGCATTGTATTTGATTCTTACCACAGCATCTTTTTGGGTGGGGATGGCACTGCCTCTAGAAATGGCTTTGTCCGGTTATCGCTCCCTGACTCTGTTACTCCGTCCTTTGTTGGCCCGCATCTCTGTTGCAGGGCTGTACACTGCGACATATCAGTGCAAGTGCTATGAAAAAAAATGAGTGTGCGATGGATTCATTTGCCTAAGTTGCATGGGTCCTTTTTGTGTGTTTTTTTTTCTCTCTCACTGTCCTGATCTGGTAGTTGTAGTCCATGGTTAACAATCATTCCCCTACTATCTAGTGCCCTGTACATCCAACACCGATTCCCACAATTCTGTGCGGTTGCCTCATGGGTTGCCTCTATTTCACCATTTCCACTCCCCATCCCGAAAAAGAGTAGTGACAATAATCTGAATCTAAAATTGGTTGTCGTCTTCTAAGAGGGCCAGGAGGCCACTATCCAAGCAGTGGCTAGAAGACATTCTAGAGCTGTGACATGCTTCACACACACATACAGGAGTTCAAATTTTACGAGATACTGTATGTTCGTAGGGACAGATGACACCACATCCCGCTGCCCCAGATTGGGTGGACAGTGGATGCCCCACTGTCACCAGCAGACCTCCCGGAGTCCGATAGATACCCCTGTGTCTGCTGTGGATGTCATAGCATTTAGTTAACACACACACACGTACACACAGACATACACCAGTCCACTTCCGGCTTTAGGCCTGGGCCATAGCAAACACACACCAGTATCTGCCATGTCTCTCCACCAGTATCTGCCATGTCTCTCCTATGATGCTTTTTTAGCCTCTCTTACTCTGAAATGTAATTTAATGTAATGTATTGCTTTATAAATGTTCTTAGCCGGTAGACAAACATACTCCTGGGGCTTGCTCGATCGCCTTGTTGAGAGAGGTCAGGGAAGAATTTTTACAGCTCACTTATCCGGCCCCCGGGTGATTAATGTTTTTTTGCTTCCCTCTGGAATATGTAGGGGTGGGTCGTATGCCCACCTCCCTTGTTCTCTGTAAAGCGCATTGTGTTGCCTCTGGGTATGAAATGCGCTATACAAATAAAGCTTTGATTGATTGATTGATTGATTGATTGATTGCTCTGGATGTATCCAGTGCAACCAGAAAATAGTGGAGCTGGAGTGTAGAGTCTCCACCCTCCACTCTATACATCAGACTGAACAACTCTTGGACACACTGGTGCCTGACCTGGAGGGCAGCTGCCCTCCTCTCAATGACCTACCGATGGACACAGAGCTGAAGCCCCTGGGTGGGGTTATGGGCCTTGGGGAGGTCAGCTGGCCTGATCTTGGAGCACGGCCTAAGCGGTCATGTTCCACCCCTAAGCCTCTGAATCCCTGGATTGTCATCCAGCGCAACAACAGGAAGTGAGGAAGGAACTCTTCCCATGTCGTCTGTCACCCCCTATGCCTGTTCACCTAGAGAATAGAGAATATCTATGCAGGCCTAAGGAATGAAGATCTCCACCTGGGCTCTCCTGGGTGCAAGATGGCTGTAAGCATTAGCTGCCACATCCCCCCATTGTCTTCGGATCCTGGTGAGCCCCTACCAGCGCCCCCCAGCCGCCCTCTTCGGCGACCAGGCTCCATTCTCTTCACTCCTCATCCTTCAGGGTCCCCCACTGCCACGCTGCCCTCCGAGCGCGCCTGGTCCTCCACCTGGCCAGCATCAGAGGAACCATCCTCCACTAGAGGATCAGCGTCAGGCGCCCTCTCGCCAGCGGCGGTCCCCAGTGCACGTCAAGCCCCCTGCATCTGTGCTTATAGTAGGCTCTTCTATGGTGCGCCATGTTGTAGTTCTGAAGACTCAGACCTACTGCTTCACGAGGCTAAGGTCTCAGACATCAATTCTGTCATCACATCTCTCATTAATGATCATCCCCTGGTCTCATCTGTCATCATCCACGTTGGATCAAATGGCTCCAACAGTCTGAGTGGCTGAAGGAAGACTTCAAGGCCCTGATTGCCACTGTTTTGCTGACGGGCAAGACCTGCATCATCTCCGGTCCCTTCTCCTCTATGGCGACACCAAATTCAGTAGGATCCACCAGCTGCACATCTGGCTGAAAGGCTAATGTTGCCAGCTGAGGGTTCCTTTTATCGATAACTTTGCCACCTTCTGGAACCGACGGGACCTCTTTGCTTGGGATGGCCTTCATCCCAACATATCAGGCGCCTGTCTGCTGTCAGTGAGTATGGACCTGGCCCTGATGTCCTGCAGGTTCTGATGTGGGGTAGGTCTGATCCGTTTTAACGACTGTTTAGTCCATGAATATAGACCTCCTGCTCCTTTGGATCGGGCTACATCAGGGCTTTCCGATGACTGTTTACCTCTCCATGTGACAGTGAGTCCTCAGAACATACCCACTAGAATCACGGTTAGAATCCCTGTCCGTCTCTCAAATTGGGTTCACATATCTATTAGACCTAGGCCTCCGGTGAATCACACTGTGAGACACCTATGCCCCTTGACCCAGTCCCCAGGCTCTGTCCCATCTGATTTAGAAGTCGCCCAGGCTTGTCTAAACAATCCAACTTCCCCTTTAAGGAAAGCAGAGGGCTTGGGCTGATTCATCTAAACATAAGAAGTCTCCTTCAGCAACAAAAAAAGTATTTTGTAGTAATTATTTTGTAATTCAAAGTATCCATTGAATTACAGCTTGCTAGCTAGCTAGCTAGTTGACCAGAACATAACGCATGCCTCTTGCTAGCTGCAATTCTCCACTTGAAGAGCGGGATAACACTATTTCTCCAGGGAGTGCAGTTAGCGTCAGTGGGAGTGCCATGCTGGCAGGAAAACTTGTCGGACTTAGTAACAGTAGCTAAGGGGGGCGGGCCTTGGCGAAGGTTGAATTCCCCACCTGACAGACAAGAGCACGATAACTGACTTGACATGCACTGAAAACCCGTCATGGATCACTCACTTTCAGAATTCCGTTGGGCAGCACTTGCATAAACTAGAATTACTGGAAGATGAAAGAAGTCAGAAGGGTATGACAGTTTCTCTGTCTTCTAAGTGTTACCATAGAATAGTTTCAGAAAGTGACAGCATGTTTATTTAAATTGCAAAAGTAGTTGAAATTCGATACTCCATTCATTACGACACAGGAGCTGTAATTAGGCTACTATGATGACGCGGCCACCGGTTTCCCGGTGTGTCTGAACAATCTGCAATCGGGTGAGCAGGTTGCAGTATTTTTCCATCATGTTATGTAGCCTACTGTATTTCTATTTTTACCAAATGGCCATTGTTCCCCTTTAAGGTTATTCAACGCAAGCAGTTTTGGTGCTCAACTAGCAGCGAACCGGTGAGTCTGACAATGTTTCAGTTTGTGGGCATGTAGACTAATTGTTGGCTAGGAAGAGAGGCATTTCTTATTTTATCGGATTCATTTTCCAAGAGAACAGAATTATCCCTTATTGCATGGTGCATTTTTAATTGTAGACTAATGTAGTTGTGTGTAATACTGGCTTCGGGCTTAACTCGTCGGGCTAGGGTAGGGCCGGGCCAGAATGCCATTTAAGGCCCTTGCAGACCTCTACTTCCTCCCTCTCTTTCTCTCTCCCCCTGACCCCCCCTACTCATCCAGAGAGCTGGGACAGGGGGAGGGAGGGAGGGAGGGAGGGAGGGAGAGAGGGGGGCTGACAACAGGTCGCATTCATTCTGCACTGGCGCAGGTTCTGACAAAGAGCTCTTTACACAAATCTGCATAACATGGACGAATAGCATCTGTGACTCCTTAGGAATCGCTCGTTTATCTAGATTTTGTGTTTGTCGGTCTTGTCATTGTTTATGTTTACTTTTCTTCATTCATTTGCAGCTCGGAAAGAAAATGATCAGAACAATGATACAACATGCCAGGAAGCATCCTGGGGTAGGTGCATTCTCACCCCTCCCCTTTCTCTCCTCTTCCTCTCCTTCCTGTGGCTCAGGTTCAGGTCTACAGTACCTCAGTGTCTAGATCAGTCTAGATCAGTCTAATCAGCCTATATCTGTCTACAGTAGGCGACCTTAGTCTCTAAATCAGTCTAATCAGTCTATATCTGTCTACATCAGTGTCTAGATATGTCGAATCAGTCTATATCTGTACAGTACCTCAGTCTCTAGATCAGTCTTGTCAGTCTGTATCTGTCTATATCAGTCTCTAGATAAGTCTAATCAGTCTATATCTGCACATCAGTCTCTAGATCAGTCCAATCAGTCTGTATTTGTCTACATTAGTCTCTAGATCAGTCTAATCATTCTATCTGTCTACTAGAGGTCGACCGATCAATAAGCCGGCCAATCATTTGGGCCAATATAATGCCCCTTTGAGGTAGGCTAATCGCCATAGGCCAATCTCTGTGCTCATGAGGCTGATATAAAAAGAAATTGTCTGCAGAGTATGTATTTACCAAATACTGACTATTTTTTCCATTTATAATTATAATAAATCACATACATTGCATTTGATCAGATGGGGATTATAAAAAACCTGTGATATCGGCCTTATATATCGGCCACTGGCCACCCTGCTCTCTAAAGAAAAACAGTGTGATATGGCCTATATCGGCATATTGGTCAAAAAACCATAATTGGTCAACATCTACTGTCTCCGTCTCTAGGTCGGTCTAATCAGTATGTCTACATCGGTCTCTATGTCAGTCTAATCGGCCTATATCTGTCAGTCTCTAGATCAGTCTATATTTGTCTACATCAGTCACTCAAGATCAGTCTATCAATCTCTAGATCAGTCTAACCCGTCTATATCCTTCTGTCTCTAGAGCAGTCTAATCAGTCCATCTGTCTACATCAGTCTCTTGATCAGTTTAATTACTCTATATCTGTCTACATTAGTCTCTAGATCAGTCTAATCAGTCTATCTACATAGGTCTCTAGATCAGTCTAATCAGTCTATATCTGTCTACATCAGTCTCTAGATCAGTCCAATCAGTCTATACAGCAGTCTCTAGATCAGTCTAATCAGTCTGTATTTGTCAGGACAGAAGGGGACCTAACTGGTGGTCACCATACTATAACTAAACTGAAATACACAACCTTGTATCTGAAGCTGTATGTGAAACGGCATTTTCACTTACCCATGCTACAATCTTAAATATATCAAACACATGCTAGAATGAGCCAACATGCTTTAAATAAGATTAAGTTATGACCACCACGATTCAGAAGGACCTGATATTCATGCCTTGGATCACGTCTACGAGGTCAGATCAGGAGGAAGTACAAGGAATCAGTTCAGTTCAGTGAATTAAACTATTAGTTGGTGTGCTTTATAAACTGTAATAAATTATTAGTATAGTATTAGTATTTATTCATATTTTTAAATTTTGTAATAGTTTATTAATAATTAGTTCATTACAAATGCTTTATAAATTATTATAATGTGGTATATAACAGCTTCATACACGGTTTTTGAGTGCTGTGATAAGGTTTGGATTTGGATTTGTGATTTGGTCTGTGATTATTTGGTGAGGTTTACTTTTACTGTCGCTACTAGACTGTCAGCAGCTGGCAACCCCAACGCTGACTTGGACAGGGTCTGACTTGGACAGGCTTTGACTTGGACAGGGTTTGATTTGGCAGCGAACCAGAACTCTAACAAGGCAACAACAACAGCAATATCGAACCCTGCAGAATACACAGACCTGAGAGTACACACACACACTGAGCAGGGCAGCGACTACACACACACACACACACACACACACACACACACTGACCCAAGAGTACAGACACACATGCACACACCGAGCGGAGAATACATATACACTGAGCGGAGAAGAATACACACATTGACAAAAACAGAATAAAATTATCACACATTGACATATATAGTGTATACACACTCACCCTGACAGAGTACACACTCCCACCCTGACCTCACCGAGTACACAATCCCACCCTGACTTCACAGAGTACACGACTACATACTCCCACCCTGACTAAACAGAGTACACAAGTACACACTCTCACCCTGACCTCACAGAGTACACACTCCCACCCTGACCTCACAGTGTACACACTTCCACACTGACTTCCCAGAGTACACGACTACACACTCCCACCCTGACTTCACAGAGTACACAAGTACACACTCTCACCCTGGCTTCACAGAGTACACACTCCCACCCTGGCTTCACAGAGTACACACTCCCACCCTGACCCCACCGAGTACACACTCCCACCCTGACCTCACAGAGTACACACTTCCACCCTGACCCCACCAAGTACACACTCCCACCCTGACCTCACAGAGTACACACTTCCACACTGACTTCACCGTGTACACACTCCCACCCTGACTTCATCGAGTACACACTCCCACCCTGACCTCACCGAGTACACACTCCCACCCTGACCTCACAGAGTACACACTTCCACACTGACTTCACCGAGTACACACTCCCACCCTGACTTCACCGAGTACACACTCCCACCCTAACTTCACCGAGTACACACTCCCACCCTGGCTTCACAGAGTACACATTTCCACCCTGACCTCACCGAGTACACACTCCCACCCTGACTTCACAGAGTACACACTTCCACACTGACTTCACAGTAGGGCTAGGTATCGATTCGAATTTCAAGAATCGATTCCGATTCACAAGGTTCAGAATCGATTATCACAATTCAATTTAATTCAATTCAATTCGATTCAATATCGATTCGGTTAGTGTTACTAAAACCAGTTTTTTTTAGCTGTAACGTTAATTACATGACTGCCAAGTTATGCAACACATCAATACTAGGGCTGGGTATCGATACTGATTTCCAAAAATGAATGAATCATTGAATGAATTAATGAACTATTCATTCTTTCATTTATTCATTCATTCATTAAATAAAAGATCGATTTTGGGATTCATGAATCATTTGATTCAAAATCGATGTATCCATTTTTTTTTTTAACCCAGCCCTACTTCACAGAGTACACACTCCCACCCTGACTTCACCAAGTACACACTCCCACCCTGACTTCACCGAGTACACACTCCCACCCTGGCTTCACAGAGTACACACTCCCACCCGGACTTCACCGAGTACACACTCCCACCCGGACTTCACAGAGTACACACTCCCACCCTGGCTTCACAGAGTACACACTCCCACCCTGACCTCACAGAGTACACACTCCCACCCTGGCTTCACAGAGTACACACTCCCACCCTGACCTCACAGAGTACACACTCCCACCCTGGCTTCACAGAGTACACACTCCCACCCTGACTTCACAGAGTACACACTCCCACCCTGGCTTCACATTGGTGAAATACTGCACAGCTGCAACACAGGAACACATCATCAGCACTGGTCACTGGACAGCTCCCCACTCTACAGGTTGTGTTGGGTGTTTGTGTATGTGTGTGTGTGTGTGTGTGTGAGAGAGAGACAGAGAGAAAGAAAGAGAGAGAGAGAGAAAGAAAGGGGGTGGGGGACAGAGAGGAGAGGGTGGAAGAGAGAGAACAAGAGGTAGAGAAAGAGAAAGGTTAAAAAAAGAGAGAGAAAGAGGTAGATTGTAAATGTCAGTGAGCTGTTAACTCGCTTATGAAAAAAGAATGATCCAGTACATTCAGGAAGGTTGTGAAATACGGCTAGGCTGTGTGTTCCATTGAGAGATCAGGTCTATTAATCGACTGGGTTAGAATGCTTATGGTCAGGCTCAACAGTGTAGGGAATAAATAGACAGACTCATCTAATACACGGTCAGGGCAGTCCAGCTCTGAATCAGCTCAGCTCAATCAAACTGTCACGATTCTGAATTGTTCATGTGTGGGTTAAGGGTCTGCTCACCAGCAGTGGAGCACCCAGGAAGTTATGATGACCTACAAAACTCAATTGAACAGAGAGTAAGAGAGGGATAGACCGACAGAGAGAGATAAAGAGAGAGACAGAGTAAGAGATAGATAGCTTATAATGTAATTATTTTGTGCGTGGCTGTAAGCCAGCACACCTAATATAGCGATTGTCCGGTTATCACTCCCTCCCTCCATCCCTCCCTCCGTTACTCCGGGAGATCGCGGTTCAAGACCCGATGGGGATGACTTTATGTTATCATCAGTGTAACTGCTTTAGCCACTGACCGCTACCATTAATGTTATGGAAGCTGCTGCTAGTTGTTGTGAGCTCATGAGCTAACTGGCTAACCCGCTCTTATTTTGCTGGATTAGCATTGGAAGCATTGGAACTGATGTGTCCAGGTGATCTTAATTTATCAGACATTATTTCATGTCATTTCAATTCACAGCCATTTCGGTGGCATGACTAGCTTCCGTCCTACCAGTCCTGAACAGAAACAAGCCAGCCACGCATACAAGCCAGGCTGGATCTGGCCTGGTTATTATACACTTATCTTTACCCTATGTCCTTTGTACTACAATATTCTCACACTGTTGAACACTGTACATTAATAGTAGTAGCATTTTAATGCGTCTTTTTCTTCTATCTTTGTAGCTGCTTTGGGAAAGAAACATGTTTAATATTAACAATATGTTTCTCATAGAGAGTGGGGGGGGGGGGGGGGGGGGGTAGACAGACAGACAGATAGTCTGTAATGAGAGGATTCTTTCCCCTGAGCTTTTGTGTTTCAATTGACATTTCACCTCATGTCTGACACTACATGCCCATTTCCAATTAATTGAATTCTTGTCATAGTGACTCAAAACACCTCTGTGTGTGTGTGTGTGAGGGGGGGGGGGGTGTGTGCTTGCGTGTATAATCCTGCCATGCAGCCTGGCAGACAGACAAGTGGTTGTGGGTGGGGGGGGATGGGGGCGGATGGGAGGAGAAGAGGAGAGGCAGGTACACAGGGAAGCAGCATTTCCCTCCCTCTCTCTCCCTCCTCCAGCGTCCTTGCCAGCTCCACCCAAACTGTCAGTAAGCAGCCTCACACGGCCTTCGTCTCATACATATGGAACAGCTCTGAGAGAGGAGACGAATAACAACCACTCTGGTGTGTGTGTGTGTGTTTATTTGTATGGGTGTATACATACATACATATAGGTATAATTGACATGGCACACACACATGCACGTACAGTACGCACACACATTTTCTAACATCATCTCAAGCTTCTGCCGTGTGGTCTGAATCTCATCTCATCTCGCTCCTGTAGCTCATTCCCCAGATGTTCTTCATGGTCTTGGGCATGACTGGAGCATCCCTGTACCTGCTGCGTCTGGCCAGGGGCCCCCATGTCAGGTGAGACCCCAGCACTGGTGTTACCTAGGGAGGCTGGGGGCTAGGGCTGGGGCTGGGGAGGAGAGATGTCTGGGGTTAGGGAGCGAGAAATGGTCTGTGGCCCCCATATCAGGTAAGACCCTGGCTCTGGTGTTACCTAGAGCTGGCCCTGTAGGACCCCCCCATCCTCTCCCCTCTCAAATCCACAACTCTGACTGATCTAACCTTGATTGATTAATTAAAGAAGAATTCAAGTCTAAGATTTTGTAGCCTCTTAACTAAACTGAATGTGGTGGTTACTGACACCGTTTGAAAGACTCAATTGACCAGCATGCATTGCGCGAAACTGAGCTATCGGGAGGAGGCGAACGGAATCGGAATTCGGCAGAACAGTGGTAGCCATCATTATCTCGAGCGAACATTTGTCACTCAGAACATTTGTCAGACCACGTATCTAGCTATATTTGCTATTGAAGAAGAACACCGACAATGCCAAAATACTGTGCAATTTGTGGAATCAAGGATTTTCCTGCACCGACAGGAGTGAGTTTCCATCGGTTGCCGGAACGCCGCAAAAAATCCAAAGAACTCAGGTAAATTAAACATCTGTGCGTCGCTTGTCATCTTTTGTGTGCGTGTATGCGGTCGCATATTTCACGTTTTGTTGAACTAACCTTATAGGGTAGTCTAGAGCTAGAGGGTTTTCATGGTGCACTCGAGTCCCCGTCCTCCTAGACTTGTTGTTGTTGTTGTTGTCCTGGTTATTTTGCTTCTGGGGATTTACCACGTTTCAACGCAGCAAATCCCCGGAAGTACAGACTTTGTGAGCATGCTTTGTTTACATGGAGCAACTATAGTCAAGAAAACCACATTTTTGTTATTGTTTTGTAGGTGTCTAGTTGTTGAGCCTAATGTTGTTCTAGGGTGGAATTCTCCTTTAATTGCTTGATTGATATTTCATTGGAATCTTTAGGAAATTCATAATTTTGCCATACAGCCATCGTCAGACAGACAGACAACAAGTACTGTGTGTGCGAAATAAATTAGAAATTTGAAATACCGAGAAACACTATGACAGTACTAACAACAGTCAACAACAAACCAGAGACCTGTGCACAACATATCACCAGACATTGTTTCACAGTGTGTTCAACAGTACAATACCGGTAGGTACGAACGATCCGATTGGTTGGCAGATATGGCACCCTATATTGTTTGCCTGATGGTAAAAGCTCACATATGCTAAATAGGGGGTGTGAAGCATCTCTAAGAATCGCCTGCCCTTTCCTCACCACTCGTGACTAGCAGGTCGCCCTATGCAGTTTTGCTGTTGTCCAGCAATCTTAATGGACTAAACCTTACAGTAGATAGCATAGCAGCAGAAAACATTCACATCCTTCATGGTCTGTTCACCCAGCTGGAGGCATCCAGCCGGCCATATACTGTGCTGAAATAATTAATATGATGCAACAACGAGCTGTGTGTCAGCTGAGAAGTCTCATAGCTGCAGCAGGCGCGTCTGCGTGACTCGTCCCACTAACACTGGCAGTGTGGTGGGCGGTGGGGCCATGTCCGTGGCTGTGCTCTGCCACACTGTCTGGTCCCGGCGCTAAGGGACGTGCTGAAGGCCGGGCCCAGACAAGCCAGGACCGGCTCTGCCAGCCCCATCAGTAGCTCTTCGTCTGAGCCTGGCCAAGCCCTGCTCTGGGACTGGGGCTGGAGCAGGGGGCTAGGGCTGGGGGTGGGGGCTGGGACCTGGCTGGGGTTTGGGGGGGGGTGGATTTGGCCAGGCTGGACACAATGGAGCACTGTAGGAACCAGACTGATAACGAGGGAGAGGACGGCTGCCAAGAACTGCCCGTCTCCATCTCTCCCCAAAATAACAATTCTTCTCTTTGTTCCCTCTCTCTCTCTCTCCCTCCGCCTCCATTTCTGGCGCCTCCCTGACCCCCTATGCCCCTCTTCTCTCTCTTTCTTTCTCAACTCCACCTTCCCTCTCTTCCCTCTCTCTTGGTCTTGCCCCCATGCTGTCAGCTGGGACAGGAAGAACAATCCGGAGCCCTGGAACCAGTTCAGCCCAACCCAGCAGCACAAGGTGACATGTCTTCCTCTGTCCCTCTTCCTCCGTACCCTCCCTACTCCCCCTCCCCCTCCTACCTCTCCACCTCACTACCAGGTGAAGTGCACTCCTCCAGGCCTGCAGGGGCACTAGACTGATTATACCAATTATGTCTACTACCAAAGCAATCCCCACCAACATGACAGCTTCTCCTCAGCATCACTCCACACACACACACGCACACGCACACACACATACACACACACACACACACACAAATGAGCTGATGGGTGAGTCTGCAGAAGCCGTCGAGCAAGGGCCTTGGACAGCTAGTGTAATGGAAGTACTAACGACAGGACGTAAACAGAATGGAGAACAACTGAGACGTCCTCAGAGGAGCTGGATGTTGTTGTTTTCCGTAGAAGGGCTGCTCCGTCGTGGGTTTGAAGGCTGCGCTGGCTGGTGTTCGGGGGGTTGACCCCCCCCCCCCCCTCCCCCATGATGAAAGTCATGGTGGAGTAGAGGTCAGAACTCACTATGTTTATGGAGGGTGGCATGACAGCTGACCGATCTAGGGAAATATGCGGGGAGAAAAATAATCAGAACCGACGCAGAAACGTGTCTTCTGTCACGGGTGGGAGGACGCTCGCGGCGCCGAGGCCCTCTGTGACATATGCAAAGAGGCGCCGCCGTCCAGCTCGCCGCCGCATGAGCCGAGACAGAACCGAGACGTCTGGCCACGGAGGAGAGAGGGAGGAAGAGAGGGAGGGGGGGGGGGGGGGGGGCAGCCAGTGTTTGCATTTGCTCTCCTAAAGACATGCTGATGAATATAATTTAAGCAAAACATATTTAAATGTATTCCCTCCTTCTCTCCCCAGTTGGTAGCCTTCAACACCGACTACAAGACTCTGAAGAAGGAGGGGCCTGACTTCTAAAGGTCCTTCAGGCACCCGCCTTGGGCACCAAGTGTGCCAGGACCCCGTGTCCTTCTGACGGGGAGCAGCCGTCCCCTGATCCCAGCTGACCTGCTGGAACACTGGAGCCTTGACCCTTGACCTTTAGAAGTCACAAGGCCATTAAAGATTTGTTTAAAGAATGACTTTGTCTGGTTTCTGTGTGTGTAGTTCTCTATGGGATGGATTCAGCGGATGCAGATTAAAGCCCTGGACTAGAATTTAAATATGTTCTGGTCAGTGGAGAAGGCAACTTTAGTCTGGGTCTAGACTAGGGCTGAGTTCAGCCCCGACTAAACGTTGCAAAACGGTTATTAAAACGGAGACGGTGGTGTGTGAACACCCTGTGTGTTATGCGAGCTGAGAAGATATGGCAGGGTTCAGTCTGCTGATTTGGTAACACCCTAGCCCTTCTCAGTCCCGTTGTCGCATTACGCTCACTCATGCCAGACAACACTCCTTTGCTGCTCCATTCACTTTGCCGTCAAAATAAATCGGTGTCGGCCTAGTTAGGAGAGGCGCTCATATTTACGACAGATAAACATGAAACTTCACTTACCTAAGCAAAAGGGTCTATTTTAACAAATGCTGGGTATTGAAGCCTTGGCGCTACCATTAAATAACTTATTTAGACGTGTTCTCTCCGAGTGAAATAATTTTTCCGAGGTAGTCTTCTTCTGTGGTGGTGGCGGTGCTTTGAAGCTTCAGGACAGAACGCGTCTAAATAAGTTATTTAATGGTAGCGCCGAGGCTTCAAAACCCAGCATTTGTTTAAATAGACCATTTTGCTTATAAGTGAAGTTTCATGTTTATCTGACACTTGTAAATATGAGCGCCTCTCTAATCTAACTAGGCCGACACCGATTTATTTTGACAGCAAAGTGAATGGAGCAGCAAAGCAGTGTTGTAATGAGCGAGCGTAATGCGACAACAGGACTGAGAAGGGCTAGTATGGCGTCAATTTAGTGCCAAAACTCACGTGTGAAAAAAACAACATTGTGAGTGAACATTTCTGCCCCGTGTGTGCACATACAATCCGTGAATGAGTGAACATTTCTGCTCCGTGTGTACAAATACAATCCACATTTGCAAATGTTTAGACATCAGCTATTGTCTAACCAATCAGAGCAGCGGAGACATCAGCCACTGTCTAATCCATCCCTCCCCCCAAGTGACAAAAGGCTGTCTTTGCATCGTGTAATTGTTGACACGTGTAACTTTTTGCAGTGTGAAAATTTAGACAGTGTGGAAATGTAGACAGCGGGCGAGTGCAAATGCGGATTGCATTTGTACACATGGAGCAGAAAGGTTCACTCACAACGCTGTATTTTTCATTCACGGATTGTATGTGCACACACGGGGCAGAAATGTTCACTCACAATGTGTTTTTTTTCATGCGCGAGTTTTGGCACTAAATTGACGCCATACAGGTAACACATAAACGAAACGAGTGTATTGTTTGCCCCTAAGCCTCAGTTGCCAAACTATAACTTGCATTTATTTGTCTCTGTTGTGAAGTAATGGATTTGTTTGTGGTCGGAGTCGAAGTGGCAAAATACCTACCTCCGACCTGTGTGCATTCGAGCTATAGCGAATGATATGATATTGACGTCAGCCGGCAACTGGGGGCTGAGAAATATTATTATTACACGCTTTTAATCGATAATTGATCGATGTCACCATGGGCCACATACAGTAGGCCTGCACTATAAAGAAAAAGGAAAAAAAAGTAACTTTCAAAAGGGCACTTGCCTTGTCCGGAGGGCAAAGGGCAGATTCTCTAGCACCACCTCGTGTCTAAAGCTGAATCCCAATCTGAGTGCGCAAACCGCACTTGCGGCCCCTCGCACTTGTGGCCTGAGGCCTGAGCACTTAATTGACGTCAGCTGGAAGGGCCAGAGGGTGCAGGGCCGTGAATTAAATGGGACAGCACTCCCAGGCTGTGTTGAACTACCTAGGGAATGGTTGAAGGAGTATTCGGACACTACACCGAACGTCACAAAAATGCGTCGGTCATTCGTGTGATGCAGGCGGATGCGCCCGCGTGTAAACAAACAAGTCTAACGGGAGCATTCACGCTGCAGGTTGAGATGTACTCACTCAGGTAGTATCGGATTTGCTTTTGTGTGTTCATTTTGAATGTTAAATCCCAAATAAAGTGTTGAAATTTAAATTCTAATCATGTGCATGTGTGGTTTTTCTACTTTGGTCCTGTCTGTTAATTGCAAGATGTAACGCGCTTTAACTCCGCAAGCTAGTTCCTTCAGTTTATACACGAAAGTTGCCGCCGCCATCCTCCGTTCACAGCCCTCTTCGCGAGACAACTCAACTGCATTGCATTGTGGTATACCGGAGAAAATGTAGGGTACATGCACTGTACCCTGGAAATCAAGGTGACGTGTGGGTAATAAATAGTGGACTATATAGGGAACGAAAATTCCGTGGAGAATTCGGACACTACAAACAAAATGGCTGACGCCCTATATAGTGCACTATATAGTGAATAGGGAGCGATTCCGAACACAGTCAATGCCCCTCCCACTTCGTTTTCATTGGCTGCCGCGTTCCTCCGACGCAGAGGCTGCTCTGACACTCCCTTCAGCTCTGCAAATTGACCGATTGACGTCTGTTTTAATTTAATAATAATTAAAAAATTAGGTTGGGTGGGATATGTTTGCAGCATGTGGATTTCAAGATAAATGTGTTATCTGCAAATGTCATCATTTATGTGTGATGCACTCGGATCATGACTCGGATGCACTCAAGCACTGTGTCACATGAGACGCAGTGGGCTGTGGGTATTTTCTGCTCCTAAGTCCGTGAAATTGCGGACTTTCGGTAAGTGCGGTTAAAGTGCGCAAAATGGCGGCATGGCGCACTTGTGGACCTAGCAATTCCGTTTTGGAACTACCCTGAGCCCTTGTGGACTTAGCGGGAACGCGCATGTAAGGCCACAAGGCCGCGAGTGCTCTGCACTTTCGCCTAAGTGCGCGATTTGGGATTCAGCTTATCTGTACACGTCCCTGCCTGAAACGCCCACCGAACGAGAGAAAACCCTCCTCAAAGACCGTTTCACAACGTTTTCGGGCAGCATATCGTTCAACCCGGAAACCGTAGCAAAACGGTGCAGAACGTTTTGAGACTGAACCCACCCCAGGTCATTGGTATGGGGGAAAATGGGTGCACTGACAGGCCTACATCATCGGCGGGGGATCGAACGGCGGACATACCACATGGGAGCCTACTCACCCGAACTTCCCTGAAGTCTGGGGGTGGTGTGTGTGTGTGTGTGTACTTCCAGTCGCACGCGCACAGGCACATTTCCATCTACACGCGCCGGAGCCAGATCAATACCGGGGGGAGTGTGAACATCGTCATTGTGACATGGCATAGGCTACGGAAGAGCATTAAGGCCAACAGCAGAAGTTTTTTTTTAAGCTTCTGAGTTTAAAGTCAGAAATTCTCACTTTTTTCTCAGAAGTTATTTCTGAATTTTTTCTCAGAATTTCTGACTTTAAATAACTCAGAAGCTTAAAAAAATAAACTCAGTTGGCCCTAATGCTCTTCCGTACATGGCATGCTGTGAAATGCAGCTGTTGACGTGAGAAGTGGGGAAAGTGTCTACAGCGGAGAGACGGCCCGAGAACGAGGAGAGACGAGTCTCTGAACTGACAGATCACGGTTGGCATGGGCAGAAACACACTCCTCTCACTTTGTAGTTGGGTTAGTGTCTTAATGACTGGCTAGAAATCAATATGTTCCACCATTTAATTTCATACACAAGCTGCGCACCTAAACTAACAGTAGATTGCGTCTGCGTCTGGCTATTGAGTTTGCCACGGTAGGGTGCAGGGAATGCCACCCTCTTAAAACAGCAATATGCCCCCTTCTGCTCGGAGGCTTGCGGTGGGTAGGATACTGGCGGTGTGTGTGCACGCACGGAGGGCTGTCAGGGGCCGGGGGTCCCGCTGACAGCTAATCATGCAGACCGAGGCCTCTCACCGGGCATAATCACTGGGCCAGAGACCCACGCCGTCTCCTCCATTACCGGGGCGGAAAGTCTTCCCAGGCCATCACCACCTAATTCTCCCATTTGTTACTGTGGTTACTGCCATACATCACAGCAGACGCGGGCAATCAAGCCCACTCCGCGGCTACATCCAAAAACGGTAGGCTACCATAGACCTTAAACGCAAGTAGAAATTAGACATGTTCGCTGTTTTTGTACATAGTTCTGTTGTTTATATTGATAATTGTTTGACAACCATCCTAAGTCAGAAAACTGTAACACTTCTTTTCGTTCTGCCTTCTCTCTCACTCGCACACATAGGAATACACACACGCGCGTGCACGCACATATGCACACAAAATGTTTTTGTGTTTGTTTCCTCAAATCATGATGGCAAACCTGAACGGAAAACTCGAGCCCTGGGCAGTAGAGAGAGAGAAAGGAGAGAGAGAGAAAGACTGAGGAGGAGAGAGGGAATGATATTTTTAGATAAGGATTAAGTTTAATGTGAGAGATAAGGCGTGCATGCAGGGGGAAGATATCCATAAGCACAAATAGGCCTACAGTAAATAAGTAAATAGGCCAGCCAGTGAACAGCAGGTGGCGCTAGTAGTAACGGTGGTGGTACAGTGAACTGAACAGCGTCTGATGGGCCCACCAGGTCTCATCTAGATCCAGCAGCGATAGGGAGGGAGGGGGAGAAAGAGGGGCAAGGAGGCAGAGAGGGAGAAGAGGGAGGGGGGGTTACCATCTTGTCCTCTCCCGCTGCCTGGAGCTCAACACTGCATGCTCACTGGACCGGATCAGGCTACATGCTGGGGGTGGGGGGACCAGTCTACTTGCTGAAACGGACACTCCATCACGCCTCCGGGCGTGTCACTGTGTTCGTGGGCAGTGCGTGTGTGAGCGTGGGACTTAAGACACGGTGGCCTCGCTCACTCTCAGGAACCTGACGATGGCGTGAAACGTGAAACTTTTGAACAAGTCTCCTAAATATTGTCTGGCATTCACATCTAGGTGTGTAGCCTACGCCTAAATGTTTGGGCAGATGTGGCTTACAGTAACCTATTGTTTACATGAATCCCCGACTTTGTTTTTGAAACCACGAAAATGTATTAGATATTGTTTTTAAATAAACAAGACTGTAGTCTAAGACCCACTGAGCACAGAATAATATCCCTGCGTAACAAGGTGTGGACAAACATGATAGTGTTACTGTCTCAGTCAGACTTAAACCACAGAGGAATGAGCTGCTTAAACCCATATAATTGGACTTGCCACAATCATGTTTACAGTGTATAATAGCTCACGGTACGAAAAAACAGGACAGATTTCTGCTGCCTAGGCAGTCTGGATATCAGCTTCCCAACAAGGGGAGGTGTGATTCGCAAGGGAGGCGAGAGTGAGAACAGTCATGACTTGTTGGTCACAGGTCTCAGGTAGGCTACTGCAGGGCATGAACATGTTTACCGTACGTGAGTGTACAGTACGTATGTAGGCTACTGTATGTGTGTGTAGGTGTGCGAGTAGCCTATGTAGTGATCTCTCCCCCACCTCATCTCTGTCAGCGGCGCCATCAGCTGGCTCTATTTCAGCACCTCATGAAGAGCCTGTCAACTCGCTAATTGATGAGGGGAAGGATTTCTTATTCTTCTGGGTGTGATCAATCTTATTCCACATCACACATGTGCAGCAGGGCAATGAGGAACACTTATGCTTTATTACGATATAATTACTGTGCATTAGAGAGGTTTGGTGCTTAAATATGACTTTAAATGGCATTAAATTACGCAGGTGGTGGAGGCGCTGTCAGACGGGTTTAGGAGTGCCGAGGTATCACGTTCCCGCGTGCCTCAAGATGACAGGCAGTCAAACCCAATAGGCTACATGAGTCCAATTAATATCAGCTGCAGACTTTAAATCCTCCCGCTCATTACACACGGCTGATAAACTGTCACACCAGTTACCAGGGGAATGGGGGGTGCAGGTCTTATACCTACAGACAGTAGCCTACAGGTGTACAGATAAGGGTTGTTTACTTGTGACACCTCTACCCAACGACGCTCTGCTGAAACTCCTGCGATTGTCAATGCTGTGCTATAGCTGTAACCGGCGCTGCTGGAGCTGCTGATAGGACGCCATTCCTCCGAGGCGCCACCGGGCCTTCTCCCCGGAGTTGGTGATGATAGAGAATTTAAAGACTTTTAAACACAACAGCATTCACACACTGTAGACGCATACAAAACAAAGGGGAAACTTTAATTACTGCATATATATTTATTCGTATTAAGCTTTCATCTATAAAATATTTTGTAAAGAAAAGTAATCTTTTAAACTGCGGACAAGAAAGGTAAACCCTAGTGTGTGTGTGTGTGTGTGATGTCACAGACAGATAGACCTGTGGTCTTAGATGGGTAAGGTAGCTGTACATTTTGTGCAAACTGAACTACCAGCTGTGATGATGCAGATACCGACCCCCCCTCTCTGTGTCTGTGCTGTTGGCCCAATTCACAAATGGCAAAATTATCTAGTGCTCACTGATGCAGCGATAACACAAAAACACCTTTGTCTGAAATGGACCCACTCCAGAAAACCAGCCAGCGAAAACAAAATACCGAAATGAAGTCAAGGACCGGAAAACATTCGACGCAATTACATGAACATAACTTGACGCAATTACATATACATAACTTGACGCAATCACATGAACATGCAGGGGATACTCTTCCTCCTAGCATTCTCTCTCACAATAGTCACGAGTCCTGAAGATAAGAATTTGAGCTATGGTAATGTAAATCTTCTATTAAGAACGATACATATGTGTTATCTCTGTACACATATTAATGTCGGCATTGTAAAGTGATCCCCGATGACAATTACAGTAGTAATATATCTGTTAAGTCATACTTTGATCTGTTAAAATGTATTAACAAAATAAAGAGAAATTCATTTTGATCCCCACGATGTCTACAGAGGGGGCGGAGCTGGGGGCGGTCCTAACAGGGGAAACTTCCTGTGACTCTCGGCTCGAGGAAGCTGCATCTACACACATTTACATGCACAGACACACACAGACACACACAGATACAATCGTACTGAACATCATGGTGCTGGTCGACATACTGTTAGGTTGTTAAGACATCCGTGTCACATCACATGTAGAGACTGTGCATCTAATTAGCATCTGATTAGGTCCCAGCCAATGACAGGTGTTCTAATTAACATCTGATTATGTCCCAGCCAATGACAGGTGTGTGACGAGTCTGGGGGCTGGGTGCCTGACTACCGTGTTGACAGGAGCGGAGACGCGGGGTACGGGTGCCTGTAAACATACACGGTACAAAAACCTATTAAAAGTTGAAGCGCTGGAGAATTACTCTAAGATCAGCGCCACTACTTCCATCCTCTCCACAAACACGCCTGTAGTGACTTCAAAAGGATTAACAGAAAAAAAAAGTACCACTCCTCTCTCTTGATTGGATACTACGGAAAGTGTTTGATAGGTCCACCAGGTCGACTCTTCAATGGCCACACCCCCCACACCCACCCCTCCTCCCCCACCCCCCACCCCATCCCCACCCGCCGCCCCTCCCCGCCCTGCGGCCGGCCCTGTGTGTCAGGGGGCGGCTCTAGTGGTCGTGGAAGCCGGGCATGGGGAAAGGCCGTGCGAAGGCCTCCACGCGGTGCCGCAGAGAGGCGATGCGGGCCACCGTCTCCGGGTCCTGCAGCAGGAAGGTCTTGAAGTCCTGGAGCTTGCCTGCAGACGGGAGAGGAGGGGAAGAGAGGAGGAGATGAGACGGGAGAGGAAGAGAGGAGGAGATGAGACAGGAGAGGAGAGGAAGAGATGAGACGAGAGGAAGAGAGGAGGAGATGAGACGGGAAGAGGGGAGGAAGAGATGAGGAGATGGGAAGAGGAGACATGAGAGGAGAGGAAGAGAGGAGATCGGACGGGAAGAGGGGAGATGAGAGGAGAGGAAGTGGAGGAGGAAAATGGAGAGGAAGAAGACGGCATAAGCTTGTTGTTGTTTCCGCTTCCTGGATTTAAGGGCCTGTGTGTGTGTGTGTGTGTTATTTTCCTGGTGGTCTGATCTTTCTCCTGAATATAGAACAGCCTCTCTGGCTTAGTTAAACCGCCAGCTGAACTGTGCCTCCTCCCACCCCTCATCTCCCTCCCCCTCTCTAACCATCAGAGGAACGTCTCTTCCCTGTCCGTTCTCTCTCTCCCTCTCCTTCTGTCTCCCTTCTCCCCTCTCATCTCTGTTTCTCACCTCTCCCCTCCCTCTCTCTCCCCTCCCTCTCTCCTCCCCCCTCCCTCTCTCATCTCCCCTCCCTCTCTCTCCTCTCTCTCTCTCTCTCTCCCCTCCCTCTCTCCTTTCTCCCTTCCCTCTCCCCCCTCCCTCTCTCATCTCCCTCTCTCCGCTCCCTCTCTCCGCTCCCTCTCTCCGCTCCCTCTCTCTCCCTCCCTCTCTCCCCTCCCTCTCTCTCCCTTACATCTCTCCCTCTCTCCTCTCACCTCCCTCTCTCTCCCCTCCCCTCCCTCTCTCACCCCCCTCTCTCCCCCCTCCCTCTCTGCTCTCCCTCTCTCTTTCCCCTCCCTCTCTCTCCTCTCCCTCTCTCTCTCTCCCCTCCATTCTCACCTCCCTCTCTCTCCCACTCTACTCCACTTACCAGTCTTCTTCTTGACGTCCAGGGCGATCTGGAAGCCCTCATCCATGAACTCCACCACCTGGACGAAGTCAGCCTCTTTGAACTGTCTGGAGGTCAGCGCCGGGGCACCTGGGAGGGAGGTAGAGGACGCAGCGCCGTCAAAACCGCCCCCGGGGAGTACCAGAATGTTCTGGAGGGTAAAATGTTGCGCTTGTCTAAATGTTAGAAAGTGCGAAAATAATACAGCTAAGTAAATAAATGAAATATATTCAACAGAAGTGCTTAAGTATATATATACTAATCTACGGCGTAATGAGCCCCACAGACCGAGTCGCAGTCCTCCGGGCATGAGGGCGCTCTTGTCTCCCGGGCAGGTGTTCTTATTGGCCGTGATGGACGCCAGCTCCAGCACCCTCTCCGCTCGCGCCCCGTCGATGCCCTTCGGACGCAGGTCCACCAGCACCAGGTGGTTATCCGTACCCCCTGGAGAGACGGTCACTATGGTTACAACCCTGTTAAAAGCTTCGCCCGGCGACGACGGACCTTCCGGAATGTAGGAATCGGAGGCAGGGGAGAAAACAAGCTAGTCTGTGAGGGGCGCCACCCCGGGGGAGAAAACAAGCTACTCTGTGAGGGGATGGGGTGTGACACCAGAACGGCTCTGGAAATCATTCTGAGAATGAAAAGGGTTTGACAGCCCGCTGTGAGAGTTGTTGTGCACTCCTATAGATTACATTAGAAATGGTGACCGTACTATCAGTATCACAATGGGTGGCCATTTTGAAAAATGGCCACCTAGGGGCAAAATGCACGATTGTAGTGAAAATTGAAGCTTAACTGGAGTTGTTGACTGTCATTTCCTGCTGACGTCAGCCGTTACAGGGACTGGAGCAGCTCTCTACCGTACCTGAGACCAGTGTGTATCCCTTGCCGAGGAGGGCGGCGGCCATGGCCTTAGTGTTCTTCAACACCTGGGCGATGTAGTCCCTGAACATCGGGGTGGTGGCCTGGATACGGGGGGGGGGGGGGGGGGGGGGGGGGGGGGGTACAAACACTGATCAGGTCTGAAGACTGAGTTTAGAGGCGGAGCGGAGTAATAAGTGAATGTTATCAGGTCTGTAGGGCTGCCCCCTGAAAGTCCACCAGTGCAATCATCAGTCGGAGACCCTTAAATCGACCAAGATTTTTGAGGTCGAGCAGTCGTTTTTTTTTTACGCTGCCAAGATGCGCTGGTGGGCTAAAACAACTCGCCTGCCTTGTGATTTATTTAGGACGGGCCAATCATTCGTTTAGACCTAGGCTATTACCGTAGCTATTTGTTGTGCAGTAAAGGAGACTTAAGACTGATATAGCGGAGGAAAGAAGGCAGGGAACCCCTCTCATCTCTGCTGTGAGCCTAGCCTACACGTGCATTTCCCAAACGGAATATCACAACACAAAACTGCTTTCCTAGAGCAATCTTCTTGTATTAACTAAGATATCCGCTGGAAAAAAATATAAAAATCCCAGACAGAGTGAGCTCTTAACGTCCACAAAAATGCTTCAGTGAAGCCAAAACATTTCCATTGACTGCTGCCCAACGCATGAGCCTATTCACGCATGCTTTCAAATGTGCAGTTGAGGAGACCATCGTCAAATTGCCCAACCCTAATGTAGGCTTTGGGGAACACTGCAAAACATGGGGGCATCTGAAGTAGATGGACAGTGTGGGCTAGATGATTCATGTTTAGCAAGAAAAACAGGCGTCTTTTATTGAGCTGCCTGCGAGTTTGAGTTAGTTTGACAGCCGTCCCGAGTCCCACGGTCTCCCTTCAGCCCAACGTTAGACATGGGGGGAAAAAAAGAGTAACGAATCATCAAATGAATCTGATACGACTCACAAAATCGGGGACAGCCCTACAGGTGTGTATGGGTCCTGTGTGTGTGTGTGTGTGTCTGACCTGTCGGAGGGCGATGGCCACCCCGGCGATGGCGTGGTTGTGGGGTCCGCCCTGCAGAGAGGGGAAAACGGAGAAGTTGATCCTGTCCTCCAGGTCATACATGGTCTCCTTGCCCTTCTTATCCACCGAGCGCACGCCCTTACGGTAGAAGATAAGCCCCGCCCTAGAGGGAGGAACACACACACAGACACACACACAAAGTTGTGTTATACAGTTATGCTATAGACCGTTTCATGGAACATTTATTTAAACAATAACACCACTTTGGTCTATGTCAACATCGGGTTCGCCGTGACAATAACACTTTAGCTTGTCAAGTTAGCTAACGTGACAAGCAGCTATTTCTTGAGCCTCCCAACGTGTCAAATAGTCGAGATATGTAAATAATCATCCCACCACCGAACAACAAGGTCCCAAAGTTTAATTTGGACATTTTGTAAAAGTTTTCCGACTTGCTAGCAAGCTTGCTAGCTTGACTATTATCGCAGAGTAACGCACCAGAAGTTTACTTTGACCGAGTCGTTGCCCTATTGACCGAATTCCCATTGAAAGGGTCTCTCCTCTCTTATCGAGGCTGATGTGAGTATGCCGGTCCTACCTGGCCCCCCTCAGGGACTTGTGTGTGGTGGAGGTGACGATGTCGGCGTACTCGAAGGGGGAGGGGACTGCCTTGCCTGCCACCAGGCCACTGATGTGGGCCATGTCAGCCATCAGGTAGGCCTTCAACTCAGTACACAGCTGGGAGAGGCGAGACAAAGACACACACGCATGCACACACAGGGTTAACATCATCCACCAATCAGATCACACACACTGTTGCCACTCAGTCGCTGTTCAGCGAATCTGGAAGTCAGAATTTAACAGCACAGAATGAGTTTGACCTCTTGATGATCTCGGGGCTCTGAACCAGGGCATCACCACGGCATGTTCAAGCATTATATGGCACAATCCCCATTAGGGCGCGATCCTCGTTAGGGCACAATCCTTGTTAGGGTGTGCCTCATGAGGGTGCGTCCTCTATAGCAGGGGTACCTAACCTTTCTTCTGCAGAGCCCCCCTAACTTACACCTGATGGTATGGATCTGACGGTGGAGCCCCACTGTGCATAAATTAACAAATCAAACTTTATTTGTATAGCGCATTTCATACACAGAGGCGACACAATGCGCTTTACAGAGAGCAAAGGGGGGGTGGACATGGACCCTACCACGACATTTTCCAGAGGGAAGCAAAAAAAACACAGGTCCAAGTCAAAAGTTAACTTGTCACATGCATATCGTAACAGATGCAATGTACAGTTACAGTAAATGTTATTGCGGAGTGACTCAATATAAGCAGACCGGGGTTTCCCTCACAACACTATCGGGCAGTTTCTTCTCGTCATGGGGCATGAGGATTGCGCCCTAACGACACGTGCAGTAAAGCCAGGCCTAGCTGTGTGACAGCGTGGACAGTACAGTAAAGAGCTACTGTGTCATATTCAATAAGGCTCTGTCCTCCCTGCTGACTGCCCCGGAAGACGGCCAACAGGCACATACGGCTCCCTGGCAACCGATCAGGGTGGTAATTATTCAGAGCGCCACTTAATATGCGTTTTCATTATCACCATCACCCCCCCCCCACCCCACCCCCGCCCTTCTCCTATCCCATCAGAACTGGGTCAGAAGGACTTCTGAATGGTTCTGATTGGGTTTAGAGAGCGGAGCTGTGAGAGTGAATGACAGCAGCGAGCTGTGAGGCTCTTCAGAGAGACGGAGAGGGTGTGTGTCGTGTGTGTACGTGTGTGTGTGTGTGTGTGTGTGTGTGCGTTTGCATGTGGACTGTGGAGAGTGTTTGTGAGAGAGCAATAGTGTGTTTCTGACAAATGAGAAAGATGTGTGAGACAGGAAGATAATGTGTGTGTGTGTGTGTGTGTGTGTGTGTGAGAGAGAGAGAGAGGGAGAGAGAGACAGAAAGAGTGTAAGCACATGTGTTTATAAGAAATAATCCTATAGAAAATGCGATGGCCAAAGCTGTGTGTGAGTGCGTGTGTGCGTGTGAGTGCGTGTGTGTGAGTGCGTGTGTGAGTGCGTGTGTGTGAGTGCGTGTGTGAGTGTGTGTGTGTGAGTGCGTGTGTGCATGTGTGAGTGCGTGTGTGTGTGTGAGCATGGCAGGGCTGGGCGGTATTGAATGGGCAGAGAGGCAGCACCTTCTTCATGCGGGCGTAGTCAATGAGGCGGGCGTAGGCGCTGGTGCCGGCGATGATCAGCTTGGGGCGGAACAGGCGGGCGGTCATCTCCATCTGGTCATAGTCTATCAGTCCTGTCACAGGCTGAGAGGGAGGGAGGGAGAGAGAGAGAGGGAGGGAGGGAGAGAGGCAGGGAGGGAGAGAAAGAGAGGGGGAGAGAGAGAGGGAGGGAGGGAGAGAGAGAGAGGGGGAGAGAGAGAGGGAGGGAGGGATGAGAGAGAGAGGGAGGGAGAGAGAGAGGGGAGGGAGGGAGGGAGAGATAGAAAGAGAGAGAGGGGGGGGAGGTAGGGAGAGAGAGAGAGAGAAAGATGTTAGATGGTCAGTGGTTAAACAGTTCAACTGGGAGTGCTGGAGACTTAACGTTTTCATTAGCGACCGTAGAGAAACGGCCTTGATTCGGCAGAGTTCCTCTAAAGAAAAGCCTGTCATGGTCTAAGAAGGACAGTCACAGCTCCCTCTCGCTAATCCCAGGGCCGGGAGCAGCTATTGGACGTCTGGGTTAGATGCAGTATCCAATCCTCTCTGCTCTCCACTGGAGAGATGGACACGACTACTGGACAGGAAGGGATGAGCAACTGATGCTATAAGGAAAGGAGTGCAAGAGGAGGGGAGAGGTGTGAAGAGACTAGGAGACTAGAAGAGATGACTAGGAAAACAGAGGACTACTAGGAGAGGAGGAGGAGAGGAGAGAAGGGCAGAGGCCAGAAGAGAGAGTAGAGGAAAGATAGGAGAGAGAGGAGAGGAGAGATAGGAGAGAGAGGAGAGGAGAGATAGGAGAGATAGGAGTAGAGATAGGAGAGGAAGGAGAGTCATAAGCTGAATCCCAATCTGAGTGCGCAAACCACCCTTGCGGCCCCTCGCACTTGTGGCCTGAGGCCTGAGCACTTAATTGACGTCAGCTGGAAGGGCCAGAGGGTGCAGGGCCGTGAATTAAATGGGACAGCACTTCCAGTTTCGGTCAATGCCCCTCCCACTTCGTTTTCATTGGCTGCCGCGTTCCTCCGACGCAGAGGCTGCTCTGACGCTCCCCTCAGCTCTGCAAATTGACCGATTGACGTCTGTTTTAATTTAATAATAATTAAAAAATTATGTTGGGTGGGATATGTTTGCAGCATGTGGATTTCAAGATAAATGTTGTGTTATCTGCAAATGTCATCATTTATGTGTGATGCACTCGGATCATGACTCGGATGCACTCAAGCACTGTGTCACGAGACGCGGTGGGCTGTGGGTATTTTCTGCTCCTAAGTCCGTGAAATTGTGGACTTTCGGTAAGTGCGGTTAAAGTGCGCAAAATGGCGGCAGTGGCGCACTTGTGGACTTAGCGATTCCGTTTTGGGACTACCCTGAGCCCTCGTGGACTTAACGGGAACGCGCATGTAAGGCCACAAGGCCGCGAGTGCTCTGCACTTGCGCCTAAGTGCGCGATTTGGGATTCAGCAAGCGAGACAAGGAAAGGAGAGGCAAAGGAACTAAGAAAACAAGTAGGAGAAAAGCAGATGAAATGAGAGATTGAGGAGGGGAGGGGTTGAGGAGAGGTTGAGGAAGTGGAGAGGTTGAGGAAGTGGAGCAGGGTTCCTACAGGTTTCCTCAAGTTAAATTAAAGTATTTTTAAGACCTTTTAAAGACCACTTATATCAAAATGTAATACCTATTTCACGGCCTACTTCACAGCACTACTGGCAAAGAAATATGAAATCCCAGAATTTTATTCAAACAGACACTATAGCAGTTCACAGAACTCTTGTGTGTCTCTCTGTGTGTGTAAAGGATGAAGGGGTGTCACCTCATTGCAGCGTAGGCCTGGGGAGACTGGCAGGCCAGGGCCCTGTACTACGAAACAGGATTACGGGGTTAGCGCGAAAACTTCAGGTTCAAGCCTGGTTTATCCGTACTACGAAGGTGGTTCACTTTTCACGTGCTATATCGCCATGGTAACTTATGCTGCCGAGCTAACCTGCTCCGGAGCAGGTTAAGTTCCAGATTATGGATCAAAACGTATGAAGCACTGCTTGCTGACCGATTAATTCACTTGGAAAAAGGCATATGGATGTTAAGATTCTATATGGAACTTCAGTGTGTGAATTACAAAATAATCTGCAGTGCGCGAACAAAAACCGACAAAACCCTCTTTGGATCATATTATAGAGGCATGTGAAAACCCCAACAAGCCCTCTCTCTATGGAAGCACAACTAGCGATTCATAAAAATAGATTGATGAAAACAACCGTTTCACGGCAGAAAATAATTTTTTTAGAAGCTGCATTCTCGGTGCCCTGTCCGCCGCCATTACATGGATATACTTGGCTCGCACTGGATTTTAAATTTCTTCTACAGGCCTCCGAATTACACCAAAGTTATGTCTGTGAGTCAAACGTCTTATAATATGCCGTAAATTAGGTCCAGGTTGTTGACTAGCCTTTAACTGGCTAGTTGATGAAGCAGGTGAAAACACAGAGGTGATGGCAGGAGTTTGTTCCTTGCGTCTGACTTGGGTCATGTGTTTAGCTGATTTAGCATGCGATTCTAAAGCCTTGACTCCCATAGTTCCCAGTAGAATCGATTTCTTGCACACGGTGCAGTAGGCTTCAAAAATGTTCTCTTCCACCGGTTTCAACCAAGTAGCGAACAAATTTTTCTCCAGCCATGTTTTATAAAACTTACACTTCCCCATACTAATTCCCAATGTAAAATGAATAAATTAGCCAACTTTCTTTTCGCCTGGCGTCTTTCTTTTCGTTTCGGCGTCTCCGTTCTGGGCTTTTGGTTAACTCTGAGGTGGTCTGTTGGCACGTGTTCTGACAATTTTTCACCGGGGCTGCGTTGCGTTCATGATTATTTTTTATTTATTTATCCTTTATTTAACCAGGAAAGGTCCCATTGAGATTAAAAATCTCTTTTTCAAGAGAGACCTGGCCAAGACGGGCAGCAGTACAATCCAAACACAGAGTTACAGACGAAAAATACAACAGAAAACACAGAGATGCAAGAGTAATACAATTTACACGTGACTCGGTGATTTGGCTATATGGCAATACGCTAGTTAAAAACATGAACATACTGTTAAATCCACCTCTAAAACCTTCATAGTGGATTTAAAAACATCGATTGAGACCTGCTCCTCTAGTTTGAGATCATTTTGTAGCATGTTCCAGGCAGAAGGAGCCAAATAACTAAAAGCCATTTTCCCCTTTTCTGTTCTGACTTTGGGAACAGACAGCAGCAAGAAGTCCTGCGATCTTAAGGAGTATTTCCCAGTACTTTTTTGTATAATGTAGGCACAGAGGTAAGAAGGAACCAGACCAAGAATTGCCTTATAAATAACGATGTACCAATGAATAAGTCAACGAGTAGACAATGCAGACCATCCAACCCGATCATACAAGGTGTAATGATGAGTATGATTTCTACAGTTTGTGATGAATCTCAAAGCACCATGGTAAACAGTATTGATTGCATTGAGGCACTGAAAGGAAGCATGTATGTACAGAACATCACCATAATCAAGCACAGGCATTAATGTAGCAGCAACAAGTCTCCGTTTAACCTCAAAAGAAAAACAAAACTTATTTCTGAAATAAAAACCCAATTTCAGCTTCAGCTTCTTCACTAGGAGCTGAATGTGGTTTAAAAGAGAGACCATCATCAATTAAAATTACAAAATACTTGTATGAAGAAACAATCTCGATGTCTTTTCCCTGAAAAATGACAATGGATGGTAGGCTCAGTGGCATTTTTTGTGTATTTCTGAACACCATAAGTTCAGAAATCATTTTGTCGCAATTTAAGACAAGTTTCAGTTGGCACAAAGTATTTTGTACAACATCGAAAGCAGATTGCAAGTTTTGGAAAGCTTCGGCAAGACTTGCAGCACAACAATAAATAACTATCGTCAGCATAAAAATGAAGATTTGCATTAGACACATTTTGACCCAGACCATTAATATATATAGTAAATAAGAGCGGACCCAGTACAGAGCCCTTGGGAACCCCCTTACAGATAGACAGCACATCAGACAGCACATCAGACATGAGGCCATCAAGTTTAGTGCATTGAGTTCTTACAGATAAATAGTTCACAAACCATGCAACTGCTTGCTCTGAGAGACCTGAGTGAACTAATCTCTGTTTCAATATATCATGGTCAACCGTGTCGAATGCTTTAGAAAGATCTATAAAGAGTGACACACAGTGCTGTTTGTTGTCTAGGGCAACAGCAATATCATTAATAACTTTCAAGGCTGCCGTAATTGTACTATGTTGTTTCCTGAAACCTGACTGGGATGCAGATAAGATAGTGTTGTTATATAAGAACTCTAAGTTGTTCACTTACAAGAGCTTCAAGTACTTTGGCCAGTGCTGACAAATTTTATATTGGCCTGTAATTATTTAATACTGTCTGATCTCCCCCTTTTAACAATGGGAGAACATAGGCCGATTTCCAGATTGCTGGGATTTCTTTACTATCTAGGGTGAGATTAAAAAGATAAGTTAACGGTTCTGCTATGAAATCAGCTGCCATCTTTAAAAAGCTAGGTTCAAGAAGGTCAGGACCAGCAGATTTCCGTGGGTCTAACGCTTTAAGAGCTTTACGTACTTCCTGTACAGAAAAGTGGGAAAAGCTGAAAGTTTCACCAATATACACAGGTTCATCAACAGCACAGGGTTGCATGGACGTGGAGGAGACGGAGTCATACAGCAAACCAGAAGATACAAAATGTTCATTAAAACAGTTTAGCATCTCAGATTTGTCATAAATTGTAACTGAATCCTTCGTTATACAAGGAGGTAGAACATGGGAATCATTGTTCACAGACATGGACTTAATACATTTCCAAAATTTTCTCGGATCATTAAGAGATGCAGTAGTAGCAAACAAATAAAACTCTGACTTGGCCTTTTTGATTAATAAAGTGCATTTGTTTCAGAGTTGTCTAAAAAGAAGCCAATAAGTATCAGACTTGGATTTTCTTGCTTTAGCCCAGGCTAGATTACATTTGCGAATTAGACTAGAGAGCTCTGGTGAGAACCATGAGTAATCCCCTTAACTCTGTACCTGCAGAACGGGGCGTGTCTATTTATAATAGAACTGAACCCATCATAGAAAAATTTCCAGGCTGTTTCAACGTCAGGGATGAGTTCTATCCTGCTCCAGTAAAAATGTAACAAATCATGTAAAAATCCCTGCTCAATAAAAAGCTTTAAATTTATTTTATACATCAAACAAGGTTTTGTCTTTGGAATCTTAGCATTTCTAATAGCGGCAACAACACAATGATCACTCAAATCATTGCAAAAGACACCTGTGACAGAGAATTTATGGGGGACATTCGTCAAGATTAAGTCAATGAGAGTAGACTTCTAAGGGCATTTATGATTTGGCCGAGTAGGTGCGTTAATCAACTGGGTCAAATTTACTGAGTCACAATAAGATTTAAAATAATCAGACACTGGTTGTAACCAATCCCAGTTCAGGTCACCAACCAGAATAATTTTGCTATAATGCAACTGAGATATAAGCTGTGTCAAGGAAGATAGGCTATCTTTGACGGCAGACGGAGGTCTGTAGCAGCCAACAACAGTGATTCCATGATCTTTAGTCATTTCAAGATTTAAAACAAAAATTTCAAACTGCTTGCAAACAGAAGTGGTAAGTACGACATTCACACAAAATTTGGACTTTACATAAATCGCTATACCCCCCCTCTCTTGGGTCGATCCGTACGGAAAACATTGTAGCCAACAATAGCAACGTCTTATTTACAATACTTTTGCTTAGCCATGTTTCTGACAAAACAATAATATCAGCATCCGTAGTTTTAGCCCAGATTCGAACCATGTCCATTTTCGGAAATAAACTGCGCACATTTAGATGAATTACACCGAGACCTGACCTACATTTAAAATCAGCTGGAGTAACACTATTGTCATCCACCGGGCCAGGGTTTGGCTGCACATTTCCAGAGATTAATAATAACAGAAGAATCAAGTATCTCTGTTTAGTGTTTGCACTGCAAGATGATTTAGGGGAGTGCAGCATGCTTACAAAGACAACAAGAGAATTTTCGGAAAACATAAAGCAGCTTTGCAAAACATAGACACACAGAGGACGAAGCAACAACTTCTTGGGGTCTAAAGAGTTCACTGGAGAATGACTCGGCATCAGTTCATGCAGTTTGGACAACGAGCATGTGAGCGAGCTGGGCACGACCGGTGGAGAGTGCACCTTCCCCGGTACACTCTCCCAACGTAGGTCGGTGAGCCCATAGTCCCAGAGCGATAACACAATGATCAGCGCAAGTTGGAATTTCATTGTTAGAGATGCAGTTTGAGCGCGCAAGCAGTTTGTTATATGTTAGTTAGTTAGTTCAAAGTTATTGGTTCTGGTTGATTTATTTGGTCAAATAATCGAGGTTGACAGGTGACACTCGTTACGAGAAATGCGATACGGAGAACAAGTTACCTACAGCACAACTTTTTAAGACCCATCAAATTAAAATTCAAGACTTTTTCAAGTCTTTTTAAGGTATTATATCCAAATTCATAAATTCAAGACTTTTAAGACTTTTTAAGGCACTGCGGGAACCCTGTGGAGAGGTTGAGGAGGGGTAGAGGAAGTGGAGAGGTTGAGTAAGTAGAGGTTGAGGAAGTGGAGAGGTATAGGAAGTGGGGAGGTTGAGGAAGTGGAGAGGTAGAGGAAGTGGGGAGGTTGAGGAAGTGGAGAGGTAGAGGAAGTGGGGAGTTGAGGAAGTGGAGAGGTTGAGGAAGTGGAGAGGTTGAGGAAGTGGAGAGGTAGAGGAAGTGGAGAGGTAGAGGAAGTGGAGAGGTAGAGGAAGTGGAGAGGTAGAGGAAGTGGAGAGGTTGAGAAAGTGGAGAGGTTGAGGAAGTGGAGAGGTAGAGGAAGTGGAGAGGTAGAGGAAGTGGAGAGGTAGAGGAAGTGGAGAGGTAGAGGAAGTGGAGAGGTAGAGGAAGTGGAGAGGTAGAGGAAGTGGAGAGGTTGAGAAAGTGGAGAGGTTGAGGAAGTGGAGAGGTAGAGGAAGTGGAGAGGTTGAGGAAGTGGAGAGGTTGAGGAAGTGGAGAGGTAGAGGAAGTGGAGAGGTAGAGGAAGTGGAGAGGTAGAGGAGAGGTAGAGGAAGTGGAGAGGTAGAGGAAGTGGAGAGGTTGAGAAAGTGGAGAGGTTGAGGAAGTGGAGAGGTAGAGGAAGTGGAGAGGTAGAGGAAGTGGAGAGGTAGAGGAAGTGGAGAGGTAGAGGAAGTGGAGAGGTAGAGGAAGTGGAGAGGTAGAGGAAGTGGAGAGGTAGAGGAAGTGGAGAGGTTGAGAAAGTGGAGAGGTTGAGGAAGTGGAGAGGTAGAGGAAGTGGAGAGGTTGAGGAAGTGGAGAGGTAGAGGAAGTGGAGAGGTTGAGGAAGTGGAGAGGTTGAGGAAGTGGAGAGGTAGAGGAAGTGGAGAGGTAGAGGAAGTGGAGAGGTAGAGGAAGTGGAGAGGTAGAGGAAGTGGAGAGGTTGAGAAAGTGGAGAGGTTGAGGAAGTGGAGAGGTAGAGGAAGTGGAGAGGTTGAGGAAGTGGAGAGGTAGAGGAAGTGGAGAGGTTGAGGAAGTGGAGAGGTTGAGGAAGTGGAGAGGTAGAAGAAGTGGAGATGTTGAGGAGTAGAGAGTTTGAGGAAGTGGAGAGGTTGAGGAGAGGAGGGGTAGAGGAAGTGGAGAGGTTGAAGAGAGGAGGGGTAGAGGAAGTGGAGAGGTAGAGGAAGTGGAGAGGTTGAGGAGTAGAGAGTTTGAGGAAGTGGAGAGGTTGAGGAGAGGAGGGGTAGAGGAAGTGGAGAGGTTGAAGAGAGGAGGGGTAGAGGAAGTGGAGAGGTTGAGGAAGTGGAGAGGTTGAGGAAAGGAGAGGTTGGGGAAAGGAGAGGTTGAGGAGAGGTTGAGGAAGTGGAGAGGTAGAGGAGAGGTAGAGGAGAGGTTGAGGAAGTGGAGAGGTTGGGGAGAGGCTGAGGAAGTGGAGAGGTTGAGGAAGTGGAGAGGTAGAGGTGAGGAGAGGTTGAGGAAGTGGAGAGGTTGAGGAGAGGCTGAGGATAGGAGAGGCTGAGGGAGTGAAGAAGTTGAGGAGAGGTTGAGGGAAGGAGAGCAGAGCTTTATTTAGACAAGCTGATAATCTCCCATCTCCGGTGTGCATCTCCAGACCGGGCCTCACTCCATCAGGACGCTCCTCCTGCAGACAGACAGAGCCAGTGGTCCCTGCTAGCCTGTCGATTTCCCATTATCTCTCCTGCAGAGAGGGCCTGCCCTGTCATCCATCACCGGCCCTGGCCACGCAGCGCACACACACACACACACACACACACACACACACACACACACACACACACACACACACACACACAACACGATCACCAGAACACACACACACCTACCTACTACCAGATTAATCACTACCAAACACACACTGCTACATTGATCACACCACACTGGCCCGAGTAAAGGAGCAGTGACCACAAAAACACACCAGTGGAATAACCTGGCCTGTAGTAGTACTGTAGTACTGTAGGTAATAGAAGTAGTAGTATTAGTAGTAGTAGTACCGGTTAGTGGTAGTAAATACCGTAATGCTGTAGTAGGAGGTTGTAGTGTCCTAGTTGGATTGGTTAAATTCACTGCTCAGTACAAATACTGCCCCCCTGCTCCCTTGCTAGCTTTTCGGTGGCATAGCTGGCTAAAGTGGCATTTATGTACACTGCAAGTCAGAGGAGCTGAGATCAACCCCAGCGTGGGCAAGTGAGGGTGGAAGCCAGACTGACGAGAGACGCAGTGAAACCTGTAACAGCAGCAGCAGGACTAGTAGTGGTTGCTAGTAGTAGTAGCAGCTGTAGTAGCAGTAGTAGTAGCAGCAGTTACTGTAGTAGTAGTAGTAGTATAGCAGTATGTAATATTCGTAGTAGTCGTGGTCGTAGTAGTAGTAGTAGTATTAGCAGTAGTAGTAGTAATAGTATTAGCAGACCTACACTTCTGCACTACAGCCCTGATCTGGATGAATAGATTCAGAGTTGAGAGTAGGACTGGGCGATATGGCCCAAAAAATTAAGATCTAGATTTTTTTCTGTGTTATTGACAATTCACGATTTTGTCTACATTAACTCAAGACAAAACATAATTCAAAAGTAGTTCTTATTGAAACTACATTTATTATTCCGTACATGTGCAATGTCAACAAACAATAACAAAAAAGCAGCCCTTGCAAGGGTGTCAACGTACATTATTTGTTACAAAATTAAAAATTAAAGCAACATTGGTAGGCAATGTCTGAAGAAATATATTCATAGCATCTGTTTTTTTTTATTATAAAGCCAGGATTGTCCAAATTGCATCACTTCTTTATTGGAATGGACCTGACTCTATGATACACGATCAACAACTGGCTTGTACTACCTAGACTTTTACTGCACTTGGTAGATGTGCCTTTAGCTTATGTGCCCCTGAATTGCCCTGAGAGGCACACTGAAACTAGATACTCCCATGGTCCGGTTACAACACTGGTGACCAAGCAGACAAACTGTTTTTTAAATAGTTTTTGAATTGTTAATTGATTCTTGTTCATGTAATTTTGTTTGTTCTAGTTTATGTAATAAACTAGAATAATGCAATACAAATGAGTGTAACTTGTCAGTGTGATTTCGACTAAATAAAGCTTGCAGGAATGAATGAATGAATGAATATTCACAATGGATGCATTACAACAAACAGGTTGCATTTGATTTTTTGTTGAAAAGGAAAGGTCTTCAGTATGCTCCCTCTTTCACAACAAGGTATAGTTATGCACAGTAGCACTGGGAGGATGTACAGGGTTGTATGGTTATGCACAGTAGCATGTGGGAGGGGAGCTACAGTAGCAGCAGAATGTCGGAGACACATTTGCTCCCATTCCTCTGCATGCTAATGTTTCAGGTACAGGTTTGTCCTGCTGCTACTTTTAGTTCTACTGTAATAAGAGTTTACAAACTTTACACAGCACGGTTGGACCTTTGGAAAACCAAACCATTTCCATATCGCTGAGGTAACATGACTACCTTTCTTTGGTGTTATTTTGTCATCTTCAGCAGCTGCCATTACTCAAGCTTGCTGTTGCCCGTCAAAGCTCGGATGTGCAGGCGTCTCCAAGGAAATGCCGACAACCTACGTTACTGTTCTAACTACAGAGAACTGCTGCCGCTGGCGTTTGAGGAAACACTAATCTTGATTTTGTGATTTCTGCATTTCTCACATCGTTCAAAAACAAAAACTTGGATTAATCGAATTAATTGGATATCAGTGACGTCTGGAATGTTCCCGCTAGCCAATGACAACCCTGTGGAGTACACGGCACATACACGGGTCTCGACTTACATTCAGCTTGTAGGGCATGGACTCAAAATAGATGGAGGTAGCGGAGATCCTCTTCACCTCTGACATGTAGCCATGGGTCAGACTGGAGGAGCAAGACAAGAGACATGGGTCAGACTGGAGGAGCAAGACAAGAGACATGGGTCAGACTGGAGGAGCAAGACAAGAGACATGGGTCAGACTGGAGGAGCAAGACAAGAGACATGGGTCAGACTGGAGGAGGAAGACAAGAGACATGGGTCAGACTGGAAGAGCAAGACAAGAGACATGGGTCAGACTGGAGGAGCAAGACAAGAGACATGGGTCTGACTGGAGGAGCAAGACAAGAGACATGGGTCAGACTGGAGGAGGAAGACAAGAGACATGGGTCAGACTGGAGGAGGAAGACGAGACATGGGTCAGACTGGAGGAGGAAGACAAGAGACATGGGTCAGACTGGAGGAGCAAGACAAGAGACATGGGTCAGACTGGAAGAGCAAGACAAGAGACATGGGTCAGACTGGAGGAGGAAGACAAGAGACATGGGTCAGACTGGAGGAGGAAGACAAGAGACATGGGTCAGACTGGAGGAGGAAGACGAGACATTTGTCAGACTGGAGGAGGAAGACAAGAGACATGGGTCAGACTGGAGGAGGAAGACAAGAGACATGGGTCAGACTGGAGGAGGAAGACGAGACATGGGTCAGACTGGAGGAGGAAGACAAGAGACATTGGTCAGACTGGAGGAGGAAGACGAGACATTTGTCAGACTGGAGGAGGAAGACAAGAGACATGGGTCAGACTGGAGGAGGAAGACAAGAGACATGGGTCAGACTGGAGGAGGAAGACGAGACATTTGTCAGACTGGAGGAGGAAGACAAGAGACATGGGTCAGACTGGAGGAGGAAGACAAGAGACGGGTTGGACTGGAGGAGCAAGACAAGACACATGGGTCAGACTGGAGGAGGAAGACAAGAGACATGGGTCAGACTGGAGGAGCAAGACAAGAGACATGGGTCAGACTGGAGGAAATGGAGAAAGAGAGAGTAGGGGGAGGAGTGAGTAAGACAGTTGTAGGCAGAGGAAGAGAGGAATAGAGTGGAAGGAGAGAGTAGGTCTAGCGACAGGAGAGAGGGAGGAGTGAGAGTGACAGGTATACAGAGAGATGGACGGAGAGAGGAGGTGTGGGAGAGTGAGCCATGGCTCTAGCCACAGAGACGGATCGAGACCGAGGAGTAAGAGAGTGAGCGACAGTTCTAGCCAGGGGAATGGAGAGAGGGAGTAAGTGACAGTTCTAGATGGATAGAGAGAGGAGGGGGAGGAGGAGAGAGGAAGGGAGTTCCAGGGGTACTCACTGTCCTCCGTCGGGCAGGTCAAGGCCCATGATGCGGTCGTGGGGTTTGAGCACGGCGGTGTAGGCAGCAAAGTTGGCGGGGGATCCGGAGTAGGGCTGGACATTGCAGCCCCACAAGGCGGGGTCCAGGTCAAAGGCCTCCAGGGCTCTCTTCTGACACAGCAGCTCGATCTGGTCCACCACCTCCGCGCCGCCGTAGTACCTAGACAGGTCCGGACAGGAACCTCATTATCATCAGCATACTGGAAAACCCTTAGAACATACTCTAACACCAATAACATACTATAATAACAATGCTATTACACTGTCGTAAGATAGACCATTATTACAAAAATGTTCTAACATTGCTAGAGCGTCAGTGTAACATCACTATACTGTATAGCATAATTATAACAATATAACATTGTTATAATATTACTATAAAATTGCTATAGAATCGATATCATTTAAATATCACTAGGTCAAGGTCAACTTATTTGTCACATGCACAGTAATACAAGGTAAAACATGCAGTGAAATGATAAAGGGTAAAACATCATTATAACATTGTTACAACATCCCAACAGCATGTGATTAGCTGTTCAGGCATAAGATGATGTTACAAGGTAACATAAGTCTAGGGCGTCAGGGACTGTCTGTCCTCTCAGGGTTCAGGTTAGGGTTCTGAGACTCAGTCCTCTCAGGGTTCAGGTTAGGGTTCTGAGACTCAGTCCTCTCAGGGTTCAGGTTAGGGTTCTGAGACTCAAGTCCTCTCAGGGTTCAGGTTAGGGTTCTGAGACTCAGTCCTCTCAGGGTTCAGGTTAGGGTTCTGAGACTACGGTCTCAGGGTTCAGATTAGAGTTTTGAGACTCTGTCCACTCAGGGTTAGGGTTCTGAGACCATCATCTCTGGGTTAAGGTTCTGAGACTCTGTCCTCTGAGACTGCTACTGAAATGAACATCCCTGTAAGACTCAGTGAGTGGACCGTTTCAATGTCCGGGTTCCTTCTGTAAATGACATGGAGATGGAAGCAAGCCAAAATGCTGCCTCTTCAACTGTGTCAGCATAGGAGCCGTCACCCTCTGGCTCATCACACCTGTCCACCGCAGCTATGAGGGCAGGACAAGGCAGACGAACAGGAAAGGATTCATACATAAATCAGTTTAAATAAATAGGAGAGAGCAACAGATTCATTCAATCTGAACATCAAAGTCAGGCATTTCATGACAGAGCACTATGGGATCAGTGGGATGTTGATCTTAAATACCTAATACTTAAAACCCAAAACATGATGCCTCGTCAATCGTCCGACTGAGCATTTTATTGTACACGGTACCGGTGTCTTGCTCATATGACTAATAAACATCCTTGAATCTATTGTGACGAGTAACCGGGGAACGGCCTTGTGGCCAAGGCCAGGATGATGTGGAAGGATCACAGGATCACTCTGCTGCGCTGGGGGAGAAAGAACTGTAGCGCATCCACAAGGCCAACTCAGAGGCTCAGGGGCAGGTTCCACCCTCTGCCATCTGGATCCGGAATGAGGACATTGTCTGGGTCTGCTTATTGGCTCCACCACTACTACTATACTCTGTGTGTGTGTGTGCGTGTGTGTGTGTGTGTGTATATATGTATATATATCGTACTGGTACTTATCTATTTAACTCTCTTTGTATAGGGCAGCTCATCATTCTTATAGATTCAACCCAAGTGTACAGTATAACTCATCTGTGTATATCTTGGTACAGTAAAGTGCATCCGGAAAGTAATCATATCCCTTCACTTTTTCCCACAATGTTATGTTATAGACTTATTCCAAAATGGATTAAATTTGCCCCCTCAGAACTCTACACACAATACCCCAAAATGACAAAGTTTTGAAATGTATTAAGGAATATAGCTGCAAGCAGCAATATGGGGGCCAAGCAGTACATCAAAGGCAACAAGTGAAACACGCCATAGCCACATTTGAATCCCTACCGCAGTTTTGAAAATCAGGCATATGGCTCAGCATAAACACACTTCCAACTTTGACACGTTGGTGGCGCTAGAGTTTGATGAGTCAACATAGACTTGGTGACAGGTGTCATGGGACTGTCCCCAATGAGTGTGCCCAATGTGGTTTAGATACATTAAAATGTTTGAGATATGACCTCACTTTCTGTTTGGCGGCTTTGCCGCCGATTTCGATAGACTAACAAGCGAACGCTTTCAACTTTCAAATATCCTTCAATTTCAATTTCAAACCTTTATTTAAACTCGTAGGGCAATTGAGGTTTCCCTCATTTCCAATACTGACGAGTTCACAAGCAAACATCAACAAAACATAAGCAATTTACAACAATAATACAATTAAAATCTAAAACAGTGACAAGTTGAGGAACAAATGTGTAGAGCCATGGCTCTGAACTCCGTATCGGAGGGAAGCAGCTCTAGCTTCAATGTCTGTTGGAGAGTTCCAGGTATACGGGCCATCATAACTGAATGCAGTCCGTCCAAGTTCTGTACGAGAACGAGGGACCTTAAAGGAGTAGTAAAGGGAAAATACATGTTTAGACCTGTTTTAAGGTTACTTATGATCATATACAATGGTTCAGATCAAAATGTTGACAAAACTAGCACTTTTGAGAAAGTGTGATAATTGCTCTACCACCGTTTTGGTCATACAATGGATGTGGGTGGGCACCGTGAAAAATCATTCAAAAAACATGTTAAACTCTCAATTTCAAAGACAAGAAACTCACCGAGGTGTTAGTTGGCGTTGACATATAATTCGCCATAAAGTAAGATTCTAGTTCATCTGGAAAGGCTTTTTTAAATATTTAGCATAGAACTATTTAGTCGCAGCACATACGTGTGTAAACTTCCGCAAATTAGGTAGCCTAGCAACAAAAAATAACAATAGCTACCGTAAGTAGTTCCGCTTCCTGAATCCCCTCTGCGGATTGATCTACACATCTATAACGGTCACTTCAATACAAGTCAATGGATTTCATAAAATGATCAATAAAACCCTACAGGATTCATACTTTGCGGCGAGTTTGATGTCAGAACACCAACGGACACCAATTACCCCCTCGGTGAGCTTCTTGTCTTTGAAATCGAAAGTTTAACATGTTTTTGAAAGATTTTTAAAGGTGCCCACCCACATACATTGTATGACCAAAACGGTGTTAGAGCAATTATCAGACTTTCTCAAAAGTGCTAGTTTTGTGAACGTTTTGATCTGAACCATTATATATCATCATAAGTAACCTTAAAACAGGGCTAAACATGCATTTTCCCTTCACTACTCCTTTAAAAACAAGAAGATAATTCGATCAAGTCTGATGAGTGCCGACACTCCGAACCAGCAGAGATGACAGGTACGGTGGAAGTTTGCCAGCAATGCTTTTATAAATGAACATAAACCACTGATAGTTACACCTTGAAGACAGAGATGGCCAGCCAACTTTATCATAAAGAATGCAATGGTGAGTGTCATAACTATCGTTTGTAGACATTGGTCTAGAGATTGTGTGTACCAAGTTTCGTGTGGATTGGCTCAAATTCCTAGGATCAAGGTTATTATAGTTAACGAGAACTAACTAAAAAATGAAAACTAGGTGTGAAAAAACATTTTAGTTAACTGAAATAAAAATAAAAACTAGACTTTACAAAAAAACGATAACTAACTAAAACTGCATTGTGTGTTTATAAAACTAACTAAACTGAAACTTTCATTTCATACATAAGCCTAGTATTTTGGGTGGATATGAAATCTATCCGCCATTTTATTTAGCTGTGCCCCTGTGAAGAAGTAACCTGACGTGCGCCAGATGGTTTGTTTCACACGGAGTGAAACAACGTGAGCTCACGAGATCAGGATTATCTGATAAGGCTAGCACAGAAGAAAAAAAATCTAAAACTAATACTGAAACTAATAAAAACTAAACTAAAAATAAGCATTTTCAAAAAATAAAAAATAAACTAGCAAACCTGCTTTAAAACTAATCAAAACTAAACTGAAATTGATAACAAAAAGTTAAAACGATATAAAAATAAACTAATGAAAAAAGCTAAACTATTATAACCTTGCCTAGGATACATTAAGTGTTTTTCACAAAAGCGAAAATGGTGGCAATGGGTGTGGAAAATGACGTCATAGGGTGTGTTGAACTCGGCCTGAGCCAAGGAATCAAAAATGGTACCTCGTTTTTGAAAATTGGGCTGACGGGTCAATAGTTGCATGCACTTATAACTTTGACACATTGGTGGCGCTAGAGTGTTTGAGATGAGACTAGGTGAGGAGGGTCATGGCACTATCCCGAATGAGTGTGCCAATTTTCACAACTTTTTACCATACACTCAAATATCACGTGCTGTATCCACATCCTTTACTCAAGTCTTCTTGAGTATGATGCTACAAGCTTGGCACACCTTTTTTTGGGCAGGTTCTCCCATTCTTCTCTGCAGATCCTCTCAAGTTCTGTGAGGTTATATGGGGAACGTCGTTGCACAGCTATTTTCAGGTCTTTCCAGAGATGTTCAATCGGGTTCAAGTCTGGGCTCTGGCTGGGCCGCTCAAGGACATTCACAGACTTGTCCCGAAGCCACTCCTTTGCTATCTCAGCTGTGTGCTTAGGGTCGTTGTCCTGTTGATTCTGTAACTATTTTTCTACTGTACTGATAGTCATGTCTCTCCTGGGACGTATTTAGCCCATGTTTATTGCTCTGTAAATGTTCTTGGCCAATAGACAAACATTTTCCAGGAGCTTGCTCGATAGGTCAGGGAATCATTTTTACAGCTAATTTTTTCGGCCCTTGGGTGAACTGTTTTTTTTGCTTCCATCTGGAATATGTAGGGGTGGGACCTATGTCCATCCCCCCATTGCACTCTGTAAAGCGCATTGTGTTGCCTCTGTGTATGAAATGCGCTATACAAATAAAGTTTGATTTGATTTGGAAGGTGAACCTTCACCCCAGTCTGAGGTCCAGAGCGGTCTTCATCAAGGATCTCTCTGTACTTTCATCTTTCTCTCGATCCTGACTACTCTGCCAGTTCCTGCCACTGAAAAACATCCCCACAGCACGATGCTGCCACCACCATGCTTCACTGTAGGAGAGGTGATGAGCGGTGCCTGGTTTCTTCCAGACTTGACGCTTGGCATTCAGGCTAAAGAGTTCAATCTTGGTTTCATCAGACCAGAAAATCTCGTTTCTCATGGTCTGACAGTCCTTTAGGTGCCTTTTGGAAAACCTCAAGCGGGCTGTCATGTGCCTTTTACTGAGGAGTGGCTTCAGTGGGTTTGAAATGGGCGTTGTTTAATTTGTTTAATGTGACGTCATTATATCCGAGATCCAATCATTAAAAAATGCACGTTAGTAAGCCCTACCAACCCGCTAAATCTGCCTCGTCGACAGCAAATTTGCAGTTAGCTAACATATTTGATCCAGCCTAGTATCTTTGTCCATTTTTATCTATCCATCTACCGGTATCTATTTTTATCTATCCTCTATCTCCCCACCCTGTGCACCATCATGATTGTTTGTGCTGTCCCTGGGTGCTCATCGGTGAGATGACAACAAGTCATTCTTTAGTTTTCCAACTGTGTTGGATTTAGAGAAACAGTGGACCGCGTTTTTGGTGAGCCGTGGTGGAGCAGTCCGGAAACATACCTTCATATGCTGCGCTCATTCATTAAATTCTGCCAGAAAGCCATGGGTTTTGCACAATGACCTTGTAGCTGGAGCAGTACCCTCTCTCCCTCCACTTCAGCCTCTCCCCGATGCCCAGAGCCTAGAGATCGATCATGTAAGTTACTTGCTAATGATAAAGTTTAAGTAAATGTTCCACGTTTATTGTTAACCTCACCTTTTTCTAAAGAAATCTAACATTGTTAGCTTGCCAACTCAGTGCTTTGTAGCTGCTTAGCAGCCTAATAATGTTAGCGCTAGCTAGTATGGTTAGAACTAGCTGTGGCTAACTAATTCTACTAATGGATAGAAAAGCATTTTGGAACTCACCATTCAGTGATCGATTAAAATGAATTATTTGGAGATGGCAGGGCTTCTACTGTATTTCTGCATCCTCTGAGAATTGAGTATCTGACGGCTCAAACATATACGGCTGGAATTTTAGTTGCTGTGCATAGTGCGTTGCTAGTTTAGATGAGATTGTCATTGGCGGATCAAAATGTCGATCAAATCCTGATCTGACGCGCCCACACATTCCTGAGAAAAGGTCTAGAGAGCAAAATGAGCCGTTTTTGAACACTTTTTTCGAAGGGTTCTGAACGTTTATTTTAACTCAGATTTTTGTGGATGCTTAAAGATACACTAACATTTGATATCATATGCATTTTTACTATTTCAAGCCAAGTTTCCAGAGGCTTTAAATACCTCAGCCCCTCAATCGAGAATGAGCCAATATATATTTTGTCACAGCGAGTTAAACAGGACATTACGGCCAAACTAAACCAAGCACCATTTTTTTCAATGATTATGGTACTACTACTCAAGATCTGTCCAAGCGTGACCAACATAGCCATGTATACCGTTATGTCACCATAATACAAAATCCAATGGACATTGCTATCGACATCAAAATAATTGAGGCTTTTTGGGGATTTGAGGAGACGGCTGACACGTCTGCAAGCGAGCTGGAAAACAGTGGAGTTTATTCAGGAGTACAAGCCAGAATACGCAAAAAGGAGCCACTTGCCACCTATGTACACTGTGCAGCACATAACCTAAATTTAGCCCTGAATGATGCAGTAAAAAACATCCCTGAGATTAAACAGTTTTACGACACCATAGAACAGCTGTATATATTCTTTAGCCACAGTATTAAAAGGTGGGCCATGCTCACTGGCATCATATCCACTGACCTCTCAGCTCACTCGGGCGTAACACTGGAGCGTCTATGTCCCACCCGTTGGTCATCTAGGTATGAGTCTCTTACTATACGGTACAGATATGCAGACATAATGAAAGCACTGACAAAAATAGTTCTGCCCAGTGACAAGAAAGAAGAGCGTTGTGAAGCAGCGGGATTGAAGAAAACAATGGAGAAATTCTGTTTCATTTTTCTATTGGTTCTGCAAAGTAAAGTATTAGAGAGTGTAAATGTTGTCTCGAAAATACTCCAAGACACAAACACAGTCAGTGGAATTGCTGGAGAATGCTATACAGATCTTGTCTGAGTACCGGGGTGCTTTTGACCAGGCAAAGACAACAGCGCAGACACTCGCAGACAAATGGGGAGCTCAGAACACTTTCGAAAATGGACGAATGAGAAGAGTCAAACGTCATTTTGACGAGCTTTCTGAAGACGAGCATCTATCAGATGCAGAGAGCTATTTCAGAGTAATCATTTTTATGCCAATCTGGACATAACGATCAACCAACTCTCCCACAGATTCACAGCTCTGCGAGCGACCTCTCACACGTTTGAGGCCTTACACCCCGTGACGCTTCAACTCACAAGCGATGGTGATCTGTATGAAAAGGCAAAATGTTTGTCTGACTACTACAACAGGGACATAGCAACATTTCCTGCATAACTTCTGTCATTCAGGACCTGTTTTAGAGCAGATTTCCCAGCAGCCCTCAGCCTTCCATATAGCCTAGATGCCGATTGTAGACAATCACTCCGTAACATCCACCTTCGGAGAGATCTGCACTGCCCTGCTTTTGTATCTGACATTACCTGTGACCGTGTCCACAGCCGAGAGATCATTTTCAAACTTAAGCTCGTCAAGACCAACCTGAGAAGCAGCATGGGCCAGGAAAGGCTGAACGGGCTGGCTATCCTGTCCATTGAGAGCATCAGGGCTCCAGAGCTGAACGTCAAGGATATTGTCGAGGATTTTGCTCAACGCAAGGCTCGTCGAATGCATTTCAAATAGGTGAGTCCAAGTGCTTTTTAATGTTTGTGGTATCTGATGGGCCGTGCCCCTATTTGACGTAGGCCTAGTGGGATTTTGGAGTCAGGTTGCCGCCGAGCCCCTTCGTTGTGTAGCCTGCGTGTTTCTGATCTGGTAGGCTGCTGTGCGTGCTGCCATGGACTCAGATTTATATGATCGGCCGTCTGTTTTGAGACTGCTGCACGTCAGAGCGCTATCCGTTGTTCCATAGTGGTTTTTGACCTTTGACCTCTATCCTTTCCCAATACAAGTAACAATTTTGACTGTAAAATCCAACACACCTAATGGTGTGTGTGTGTGTGCGTGTGTGTGTGTGTGTGCGTGTGTGTGTGTGTGTGCGCGCATGCTTCATATGGTAACTGCACTAGGGCCCCATGTAACTACGTTACGCCACTGATGTAACTTAACAAAATGTGGGGAAAAGTGACGGGATATAAATACTTTTCGGATGCACTGTATATTTGACAGCTCATTCCATTCTTCTATATATTTTGAATTTGTTTCTTTTGTACTTTTTACTTTACTTATGAAATACACTTAGGAGCCAGCTATAACATTTCACTGCACATTGTACTTGTATGATGGAGTATGTGACAAATAAATGTGAACTTGAAAAGAGGTGTGTGGCTGCAGCGGTACAAGAGACATTTACTAGATCTGAGGCCGACGTGACGATCACTGAACATACAGGACATTGTTGCTAGGTGGTTGGAGGAGTAAAATCAATGGTATGACTTTGCTGGATGGCTGTAGATGTAGTGTATAACGTTGCTGGGAGGTTGAACTGAGACACTCAGAGATGGTTGCAGTGTAGCTTGCCTGGTCCAGACAGACACTCACCTCTTTCCTGGGTAGCCCTCAGAATACTTATTGTTGAGACAGGAGCCCAGCGCCTCGAGAGCAGCTCGACTGCAGAAATTCTGTAGAGATAAAGTGTGCGCATACACATGCATGCGCACACACGCGCACACACACACACACACACACACGCACACGCACGCACACGCACGCACACGCACGCACACACACGCACACACACGCACACACACACACACACAATCAATGGGCGCAGTGGACAGAAGGACAAGAGCTGCAGATTAAAGTGTGTTAAGTGATTGTGAGAAATCCCCCTCAAGCTAAAGACAATCATTACAGTATTGAACCCTAGAACTCCTCTATAGACTTCCTCTCACTAGATCACCAGCCTCTCCTCCACCAGCCAATCACTGGACACCGGCCTGGAATAGCCTATAAAAACATCCCTGTGGGCTGTTGACATAGGATTGGGAGTGCAGGAGGGGAAACCTAGCCTATCGATACAGAGGCTGTGCCTCTCAGCCAATCACGGGCATGGGAGGATCGACACCCATCAGACTGTCTCTTCTTTTAGGGAAAATCTTCCCATGGGACTACAGGTGGAAATTAGCCTCTGGCTACAACCTGGCTAGTTTACAATCTCTGTTTGTATTGATAAAATCATATAGTGATTGTTCATTAACTTGCGCTGTCCCTCAGCAAAAAAAAAAAAAAAAAAAAAAAAACTGGCACTCTCACACTGGCTTTAGACAGAGCTCAGTGCCAGGCAATGTTGCCACACGCACACACACTACAATCCCCACAGACACACGCGGTCTGTCTCTCTCTCTCACACACACACACACACACACACACACACACACACACACACACACACACACACACACACACACACACACACACACACACACACACACACACACACACACACACACACACACACACACAATCATCCACCTCCATCCCATCCACCCCCCTCCCCCAGGGGTATGCTAATGCTCTCTCCCCGGGCGGCGGAGCGGAGATCAGGGGAGACATCAGCTCAGGTAACGGCTTTCTCCTGCGCACGTCACCCACGCTGAGAACAGCGCTCACATTAGAATTGGAAATGCAATCGTGAGAGTGTGAGAGTGTGTGTGTACACATATAGGGGTGGGTGTGTGTGTCAGTGTGCATGTGAGAAAGTGTATGCATGTCAGGGTAGGAAATTTGTCATTTTAGGGGCAAGGCCATTTGGCCTTCAGTGTCACTCAATTTTTTAGGGCACAAAGGCCATTGAGTGATATAAGAGGATTTGGAGCCTACAAATAAATAACTTTCAACTTAAAAAGTTTTTATATTTGAGTAAGGACTACTATTTAAAGGAGTAGTAAAGGGAAAATACATGTTTAGCCCTGTTTTAAGCTTACTTATGATCATATACAATGGTTCAAACATGTATTTTTTTTGTCAAAACTTTGACAAAAGTAGCACTTTTGAGAAAGTCTGATAATTGCTCTACCACGTTTCGGTCATACAATGGATGTGGGTGGGCACCTTGAAAAATCATTCAAAAACATGTTAAACTCTCGATTTCAAAGACAAGAAGCTCACCGAGGGGGTAATTGGTGTCCGTTGGTGTTCTGACATCAAATTTGACGCAAAGCATGAACCCTTTAGGGTTTTATTGATAATTTTATGAAATCCATTGACTTGTATTGAAGCGACCGTTGTAGATGTGTAGATCAATCCGCAGAGGGGATTCAGGAAGCGGAACTACTTACGATAGCTATTGTTATTGTTTATGTTGCTAGGCTACCTAGTTTGCGGAAGTTTACACACGTATGTGCTGCGACTATTACATTACATTAGTCATTTAGCAGACACTTTTATCCAAAGCGACTAACAATAATTGCATTTAACGTAGGAAGAGCCAATGTACTACTACTTGCCAGAACTCACAAGTACATCTTCTTTCTAAAACAAGTGACTAAGAGCATAATCTAGTGCTGAAGGCAAAGTGAAAGAATCTAAAGTACAGTGCAATATAATATAATACAATAAGTGCTTAGGTGGGAGGATTGTTGTAGTACTTCTTGAAGAGATGAGTTTTGAGCCTGCGACGAAAGATGGGCAGCGACTCTGCTGTCCTGACATCAGTGGGCAGCTCATTCCACCGACTATAGTTCTATGCTAAATATTTAAAAAAGCCTTTCCAGATGAACTAGAATCTTACTTGCGAATTATATGTCAGAACGGCAATTAACACCTCTGTGAGTTTCTTGTCTTTGAAATTGAGTTTAACATGTTTTTTGAATGATTTTTCAAGTTGCCCACCCACATCAAAACCCGTATGACCAAAACGGTGGTAGAGCAATTATCAGACTCTCAAAAGTGCTAGTTTTGTCAACGTTTTGATCTGAACCATTGTATATGATCATAAGTAACCTTAAAACGGGGCTAAACATGCATTTTCCCTTTACTACTCCTTGGGACATGATATCAAATCCAAATATAAACTGAACTATCCCTTTTACCACCCACATTTAATTATGCAGTACAATAACTATGTTCTCAATGACCAATAAGAAACATGAATGACATGACAAATTCACTTTTTTGTATCAATGAATGCCTCTATAATGTTGTCACAAGTCATGCAATCCTGGTTGAATCATTCCAATAACAGTAGCCACTAGCAACACTGACAATAATTTTGTAGCAGGCACTTAGCAGCAGAATCTTGTAGACGTTTCAGTCGCAACATTCTGGAAAGGCAAGTGCAGTGTAATTAGTTTAGATATAGTGTTGGATATGCTAGCTATGTTGGATAGCTAACTAGCAAGGTAGTAGATTAGGACTGTCAACTTACACTGGTATTAAGAACAGAAGGTTTGATTCAGTTAAGGACTCAATAGGTCAGCTATTGATGCTGGCTGTAAGTAATCAAGTAACATTAGCTAACTAACTGGTGCTGCCTGTAGTGGTTAGAGCTAGCTAGAATAACGATAGTTAGCCAACGTTAGCCAACACCCAGGACAAAGACCTTCTCTCCTCTGGATATCGTTTTGTTGAAAACGAAGAACAGTTGGGCATTGGCCTTTTGAAACATGTCATAATTTATTAGCTAGCTACCTTGCTTGCACTCCCCATTCAAACCAGAACTGCAGCGACAGTATGTACTGTAGATTGTTTGTGGATTGGATGTGGATGGTTTGCATGTTTGTGGATTGGATGTGGATGGTTTGCATGTTTGTGGATTGGATGTGGATGGTTTGCATGTTTGTGGATTGGATGTGGATGGTTTGCATGTTTGTTGATTGGATGTGGATCGGTTGCATGTTTGTGGATTGGATGTGGATCGGTTGCATGTTTGTGGATTGGATGTGGATGGTTTGCATGTTTGTGGATTGGATGTGGATCAGTTGCATATTTGTGGATTGGATGTGGATCGGTTGCATGTTTGTGGATTGGATGTGGATCGGTTGCATGTACGCGCCAGTGTCACATGGCATCAACGCCCTCAGGCTACAGTGTATACTGTCATAATGTAGCTTACACTGAATTAATTTTAGAATATCAAAAAAACGACAGGAGACCACACAAAATATCGAGGTTAAAGCAACCTCGATATTTTGACAGTAGCAAGGGCACAAAAGCCATGGTGGCTGCAGAGGGTACAATTATTTCCAGGGCATCACGGCCAGAGCGAGGGGCATCAATGGTCATGGCCTCCATGTAATTCCCACCCTGGTGTATGTGTCGGTGTGTGTGTGTGTTTATTTGTGTCAGTGTGTATGTGAGAGTGTGTACAGTATATGTCAGTGTATGTGTATATATCAGTGTGTGCGCGCATGTGCGTCTATGTGTGTGTGTCTGTCTGTATGCATCTATGTGTGTTTATTTGTGTCAGTGTGTATGTGGGGGAGTGTGTGTGTGTGTCAGTGTGTGTGTCTTCATTCTAAACACGGAGGGCTTGTCTGGCCTGTCGAGCGAGCCGCAGAGAGAGCAGGATGAAGATATCTTTATCTCACAGTCCACTGGCCAGGCTTTGTGTGGAGAGGGGCTGATACACACCGATGAACAGGCATCACGGTGGCCCGGAGAGGCAGGAGGAGAGGGGTAGAGGTGCAGGAGAGGGGGAGGAGAGGTGTAGAGCAGGGGTGTCAATCTCTGGCCCGCGGGCCAAATTTGGCCCGCAGTGTAATTATATTTGGCCCGCGAGGCAATACCAAATGACTACTAGAGCTGGCCCGCCAGTATTATACAGCGCATTCACCGCTAACACTACAAATCCCATAATGCTCTGCTGTTGTTTTGGCACGTCAATCAAGACAGGACCCAGAAACGCCCTCTCTTCTGTGACAGTAGTCATAGCAATCTCATACTACAACTGTAACCGTGTTACCCCTTCTTAAAAATGGCGAAAAGAAAGGCAGAAAACAGAAGCTTTACGTTATGTAACGTCTCACTGTGATAGAGACACCTGTGTTGACCTAGCCGGCCGCTGTGTTTGCTCTGTTCCTGTTCATTCAATCCTGTCTGCCTTCTTGCCGGCCTGTCTGCCTGGCTGTCTGTCTGTCTGCCTGGCTGTAGGACAGTCAGGGTTTTACAAGATTCTCTACTGAGCAGATGGAGCACCAACACTTGTGTCTGAGGGCGTATTCACATAGTGCACACCATTGATGCGCACCAAAAGCGAAAGTGATAAGTACATATTCAATGTTAAAGCAAAACTTGTTTGGGTCCATATTAAAATTTTCATTTGTTCAATGTTGGCCCGCGACTTTGTTCAAGTTTTAAATTTTGGCCCACTGTGTATTTGAGTTTGACACCCCTGGTGTAGAGGGAAGGACGATTTACACTGGATCAAGGTATGGTATTCCTCATGCTAGGCTGCGTTCAGAATCGCATACTTGTACTTTTTACTACCAGTACAGTACATACTACAGCTGCCCCTAGAAAGTACGTGCTTTGTACAGTATGCATACAATTTTGTCATAATATTGCGCCTTGAAATCTGTCACAGTCCATAAAGCAACATTCCTCCACAGCTGTTGCGACCATGGAGCTATCAGATGTAGAAGGACATCCTGGTATTTTTGCCATACTGCATAGCATACTACTGTATGCATTGGGACATACTACATCCTTTTTTGGCATTCTATATAGTATGGAAATATGCGATTCGGAATGCAGCCCTAGACTCACAAGTCTCTAAACGCTTCGCTAAACGAGTCTGAGGACATTCCCCCAGCTAAAACTGTGTGGAAACATTGGAGAGTTTAAAAATCACCTACATTGCAGAACCAAACAAGTCTTGACATGCTTGTAAACACTGTCAAACCAGCATCATGTCCATTATAGGATGGCTGAGTGCAGTCACAGAAAAAAACGCTTTCAAAGTTGATATTTGTCGCGTTTGCAGCAAAACATATTCATGGGTTAAGAACAAACCTTTTTTATTAGGACAAAATGTATCCGTCCGCAGGGCTAAATAGCTAGTTAGCTAGGTAGCAAAGGCTAACGCTAGCTGTATAGCAAGCATTATTCAACAAATCAACTAGACAAAAAACAAAACTGTAAATTCTTAACTGTACCAATCTTGAGGACTGCACTCACATTCGATAAAACTGAATCAAATCTAACGTTGCTCTGGACACCCATGTTGGAAAAATGTCTCTCCGTGTAACAAAGTGATTCTCTATACCTCCAGTTTGTTTCCCTACAGACGAGGATGGGGAATGGGGGGGGGCATCATTTCTAAAAATTTCCAAAGCAGTGGGTGCATTTCTGTAGGTTTGCAACCACAGTATCTTGAATATAAAAAGCCCAGGTTGGTGGGCGGACATCTCCGATTGTCTGGTAATGCGAAACTAGAGAACCCCCTCCTCATTTTAACAACTCTTGAGGAAGAGCCCAGAGGTGTGATGTTACCAGCAGAATAATTCAGCGGGTAGGATGGTGTGTTTTTATAATCACACACGTCTGTAGCCAGTCTGGTAGAGTCTGTCTCGGACTAGAGAGGGGATATGGTCTGTCTCATGCCTGTCTGAGGTGTGAGACAGCGTGAAAGAACGAGACAGTGTGTGACACTGTATGTGTGTGTGTGTGTGTGGGCATGTGTGTGCGTGTGTGGGAGAGTGTGCGTGTGGGCATGTGTGTGCGTGTGTGGGAGAGTGTGCATGTGTGTGCGTGTGTGGGAGTGTGTGTGTGTGTGTGTGTGAGTGAGTGTGTGTGTGGGCATGTGTGTGTGTGTGTGTGGGCATGTGTGTGTTCACCTCGGAGGCGATGAGCTCCAGGCCGCGGCACTGCCGGTCCTTCTCCCTCTGCAGCAGGCCCCACATCTCGGGGTCGTCCTGGGCCAGGCTGTCCTGCCCGCTCCACGGACGCTCCTCCTCCATGCTGCGGCTCGCCGCATGGGACTGCTGACCACGCGTGCCCAGCACCACCGGGGCACGCTGGCGCAGCGGCTGGAAGGGAAGGGGGGGGGGCGACACACAGACACACAGTCACACACACACAGAGGTGGGATACACAAGGGGATAAACAGAAAGGTCAGTCATATATCCATGACACAGCAGCTAACTGCTGCTAATCTGTGTGGCAGTGTGATGTGGAGTGACTCTGGAGACAGCATGAGACTGACAGCATGGCACCACTACACGGTATTACACAGACCTGGCATCACTAACACAGCCAGCCAGCCATGCATTTGTTCGTGCCTCGTCTCTCCCCCTCTCCCTCTCTCCCTAAGAGAACCACAGTGGATGTGTAACTATACTACACAGCCACCCAGCTATAATACACAGCTAGCCAGCTTACCAGCTATACTACACAACCAGCCACCTTACCAGCTATACTACACAACCAACCAGCTTACCAACTATACTACACAACCAGCCAGCTTACCAACTATACTACACAACCAGCCAGCTTACCAACTATACTACAAAACCAGCCACCTTACCAGCTATACTACACAACCAGCCAGCTTACCAACTATACTACACAACCAGTCAGTTTACCAACTATACTACACAACCAGCCATCTTATCAACTATACTACACAACCAGCCATCTTATCAACTATACTACACAACCAGCCAGCTTACCAGCTATACTACACAACGAGCCACCTTACCAACTATACTAAACAATCAGCCAGCTTACCAACTATACTACACAACCAGTCAGCTTACCAACTATACTACACAATCAGCCATCTTACAATCAGCCATCTTATCAACTATACTACACAACCAGCCATCTTATCAATTATACTACACAACCAGTCAGCTTACCAACTACAGTATACTACACAACCAGCCATCTTACCAACTATACTACTGTACATAACCAGCCAATTTACCAACTATACTACACAACCAGCCAGCTTATCAACATCACACAGCCAGACAACTTACCAACGGTGTAAGGAAGATGCTCACTCACTACTCTCCAAAATACCGCCAGGGGCAAGTGAAAGAACATATAGAGTAGGCTATAGAGTAAATTAAAAAAAGACACAAAAAGGGTGAACCATGAGAATGTGCTCAATACCTATGATCAATGCCAACTGAACCAGGATTCTCATTGTGTTCCCTCCCTAGATTGGCCTACATGAAGCATATCTCTCTCTCTGTTTCTCTCTCTCTCTGCATGCAAGCTGTAGACCATTATTCCAGTGAAGTCGCTCACACACTCACAGATGGATACGGAGTCACTCATGGACGAATACGGAGTCACTCATGAACATATACAGTCACTCATGGACAGATACGGAGTCACTCATGGACATATACGGAGTAATGGACAGATACAGAGTAATGGACAGATCCAGAGTCACTCATGGACAGATACAGAGTCACTCATGAACAGATACAGAGTCACTCATGGATAGGGATGAATATCATTAGGATTTTATCGATACCGATACTGATATCAATACCGCTTATCGATACCGATACTTAAATCGATACTCTTATCGATATTACTCTATGTAATTTGGTGAAAAAAAATGAAGACGTGAAAAGATGTTTAAAAAAGTTTTTTTTATTACCTTCAAGGGGGCCCTAGCAACATTGTGAAACTCAGCAGTCAGCAGGAAAATCTTTTCTAGCTTTGAAGCTAAACTTCTCAGTGAGAAGCAAACAGAAAAAGATTGAAGGAGATGACCAAAGCCCTTGCCTTCATATTCAACCCAACAGACAGTAGGTAAAGAAACGTAAATAGAACAATGTTGACTCGAGGAGGCGTGTAGGTAAACAGAACAATGTAGAGGAGGAGCTTCACCTGCAACAACTGGACCACTCTGAGACTGATACACTGCCTGGGTCGATAGGACTTTCCGTTTTAGCTGGCCTTCACTTACATAGTGGAGTGTGACAGTGATATAGTGATCCTGTGTGACACTTGTCCACCCATCACTGGTTATGGCCACTTTTGACACATTAGTAAGCTCAGCTATGAGATTTTTCTTCTCAACTTCATACCAAGCAGGTATGAGGGTGTCTGATAAACTGACTCTGGAAGGGGGCTGGTAACCTGGGTTAAGGGCGTTGGTCATCTCCCTACAGGAATATAAGAAATAACAATCATAAAAGCAATATACGATTAGTTATCTGATCGACAGGACAGCTTACACTAACTTCAAACTTGTGCTAACGTTACATAGGCTAACGTATGCTATTGCCTACTGTACCTAAACCACTTGGACTGAACTGTACTGAAGGGCTGCAGGTCCTTTACAATAAACTTGGTAACAGCCCTGTGACATTCTTCTTTTTTTTCCCACTGTCATCTTCCCTTTGCATTTTTTGGCGATGGTAAAAGGGGTTGTTGGTGGAGCTGGAGCTGTATTGGCTGCTGCTGCTGGTTAGAAATGTTTAAAGTTATATTTTGCCGTTATCGCACCTAGACGGTCGAGAGATGCTTGCACACGAACTAATTAACTAACTAAACGTTATTAGCGGTGGTAAAATTGATGAAAATCCTGAACGAATTACCTTGACTTGACGACGTTGAGGCAGTCTCGGAGTCGGGAGGCTGGTTTGATGAAACGGGGCTGCTAACGTTAGGTATAGCCACTTTGTTTAGGCAGTCAAAAATGCCGCATTCTTTCACCTTGATATCATGACTAACTAGGAGGTGTTTCCCCCCTTGCACGCAACTACTTTCTGACAGATATTACATCTGGACGAGTTTTCATTCAGTTTGCTAAAGTGAGCCCACACCTTTGATCGCCTTGCTCTGATTTTTGACATTTTAACTGAAGAGGGCAGAGGGGGAGAGGGGGGCAGCGTCATCAGTCATCACCTGGCGGATACGACTCGTCATAATTATTTAAAAAAACAAAACACCGTTTGTCCAAAAGCTTAGCGGTACTCGGTAACCAATACAATTAGGAGCCGGTACCTAAAAATACCAGATCTCGGTATGCATCCCTACTCATGGACAGATACGGAGTCATGGACAGATACAGAGTCACTCATGGACAGATACAGAGTCACTCATGAAAAGATACGAAGTCATGGACAGATACAGAGTCACTCATGGACAGATAGTCACACTCATGGACAGATACAGAGTCACTCATGAACAGATACAAAGTCATGGACAGATACGGAGTCACTCATGGACATTACATTCTTACATTCTTTCTTTCTACATTCTTACATTCTTTCTCTCTCTCCCCCTCTCTCTCTCTCCCTGGCTGGCTGTTTGTGAGATATCAATAATCAGCATGGTTGTTCAATTATGCCTCTATCAGCTGAGGAGAGGATGGCTTTACAGCCCCAGTGTACTCAGTGCACATAACACATACAGTATATTCAGCACTTCCCCTTATCTAATCTCCACGCTGGTGCAATCAGAGCCCAGAGCAGTTCCACAGCTCTCTGTCTATCAACCCATCCGCATGGGCATCACAAGATACAGCCTTTCAAGGGTTCATGTTGCTGTGAGCAAGCCAGATAAGACAGAGGAACTATGCAGTAGATGGGTGTCTGTCAGATAGATAGGCCTTCTGTAGGACTATCATCATTGGGTCGTCCTCAGACGGGCCTCCCATCTTTGTCTCGTTATCCCGGTCCTAAAGCCACTACCTGCAGAGGTCGCTGGACCTATGCTACACCAGAATGCTACGTGCAGCACGTGCACGTCAGTATTGAAGATCTGTATGGCGAGAGGCCAAGGGTGGGAAGATAGCATCAAGGAGAATGAGGCTGGCTGGGCACTGCTACAGACACTGAGCTTCTGGCCTGCAAGCTGGTGTTATGGTAGTCTCTTACACAGACGCCAACGTCATCACGCTAGCGAGCTGCCTGCTGGAACGTCTGTGGACATTCCTACAGGATTTTGTTCATGAACTAGCGAGGGCTCCCATCGCTAGTTCACTGATTGGTTCAAAATCTGTGTACTTCCGTACTTCTCGACCAATGGCTGGTTAGTTCTGCTTTGCACCCGCCCTACCGGAATTGCTGTGTCCCTTATCTATTGTCCGACTGTACATTACGAATCGCACTGCTACAGCCTACCGGTAACCTGCTCCTGTGTTTCTGGTACGTCTCTATTTAAATGCAACACCCATTGCAACACCGTCACGTGATCTGCATATCATTAACGATGGGAACGCCCACCTCTGTAACAGAATGAAAGCGGAACGTCTCCAGACTCCCTGGGAGTTTGCTCGCGAGACTAGTGTTATGGGAGCCATCTCCATGGCGCAGACAAGTCGCAATGACGTCCGACCAAAACATTTCATACATAATTATCGACATAATTAAGATGGTTGCAAAAGTGGAGACCACCGATGAGATCAACAGGTATGGCTCAGGGTCCAGCACACAGCCATACAGGAGAACGGCCTCCATGGTGGCGCTGAAGAAGGGGAGCTTGGTTTCATGGGGGAGGTTGGATTTCCACACATTGCTCATGCTGTTTAGAGCCCTCCAAGTGAACGTCTTCCTCACTTTGAGGTCCTGCTCCGTTGAGTTGACCCAAGAGCCCAGGTATTTGAAGTCCTCAACCTCGATCAGAGCAGTACCGTCAGCTGTCACTAGGGGCAGATGTTCCAGGGTGTTAGGTGATGACCTCAGTTTTCTTGGCGTTCAGTCCAAGACCCACCTTGGCACATTCCTTTTCCACTTGTGCTTGCCTCACTTGGTTAGATATCAGGCTGATGTCGTCGGTGTAGTCCAGGTCTGTTAGGACTACAGCGGGATACCTTCTCGACCTCCTACTGTAGGTGTTATAGTGAAGCCGAGATCCTCCTCTCTTCCCTGGATTCCCTGCCTCAGTACGTAGTCCAGGACTATTATAAAGAGGAAGCGTGGGAGGGGGTCCCCTTGTAACACTCCCGCCATAATGTCAAAATCCTCCTCGAAGTTGCCGTCCAGCGTCACAACCCTCCCTTGTATTCCAATACATGGTCCCTATGGCCAAAAGTACATTGGAGAGAACACCATAGGCCTTAAGGATTTTCATCATAATGCCACTGTGTATTGAGTCAAATGCTTTTCTGAAATCAATAAAACAGCACCGCTGCCATGTTGTTCTTCTTCACCTCCTCAATGATCCTCTTCGATCTGAGTTCGTGTGGACCTCCCCTCTCGAAAGCCATTCTGGTTCTCTCTCAAGTGAGGGTCGATGGTGCTGCGCAGCCTGTTAAGTATAATGCAGTTGTACATCTTTGCAATGATATGTTACAGTAGGTTGATGCCACGGTAGGTGGCCGGTTTTGAGGGATCCCCGGATTTAGGCAGTTGGATGATGTTGGAGAAAGACCATAACAGGCTTGTTATTATTCATTAGGGCAAAGTGGCAGATGTCCAAGATGATGCCATCAAGGTCGCAGTTCTTAAAGACCTCTAGTGGAATGCAGTCTGGCCCAGCACTCTTTCTCTGCTTCAGAGTGGATTTCATCCTGGAGAAACGACCCAGAATGCTCTCTGCTCCACACTGAAGCCAGGGCTAAAATTGTGACAGTTTTGGTCGCATGTGTGACTAAAATGTAATCTGTGCAACCTCAAAATATAATTGGGAGCATTGGTGAGAGTGCAAATAATTGCTCTGGTGTTTGTGAGCTTGTGAGACCATCCTGATTTCACGAGCTCACATTCTGTTTCTCTTGAAAATCAGTCTGTATACTCAATAGAGATCAGCGTTTCCACTGGTAAGGTTTTGCCATGGCGCACCGCCACGGCAAGATCCTTGCCGCCACACCAAACATTTGATACAAAAACAATAATACAAATTAGGCTAGGCTATATAAGTCTTAAATTAAAGAAGAGAAATCTTAAAACTTGCTAAATATTTCTGCCTAAATGCGCTTTCAAAACCACTGTCGCGCCCACATTAGGACTATTTATTTTCAATAAGACTCTATTAAGAGCCTATAGGCCGCATGCTCTGTGCCGCTCCATGCTGCTCCTTTCTGAGGTGATCGGAAGACTCAGCGTGTGAAGGGATTTTTTCTTCAGTGAGCGGCATGAGGTTACAATGAAAGATAGGTAGGCTATAGACCCATTTCACGTGGCTGCCATATTGGTCGAGTCTGACGTAATCAGGTGGGAGAATGCGGAAGTGCCCGTTGACTCCAATGTTAAAAGTTCATTATAAAAACACCACTTCAAGAACCAAAATAGTCAGTCAAATAACAGGCTTGTAGCAGGCGGTAATTGGCATGTTCAAAAGAAAATTAATGTTAATAAAGCTGTTTAGTACTCTTTTTTGCCCAATAAGCATCGATAAGAGAATCGATAAGGAATCGGGTCGATAAGCAGAATCGAAATCGCTAAAATCTTACCAATTCCCATCCCTACGCAGCGTTGTCTGATGGATTGTGCGACCGTCTTTTTGGCTGGCTGAACTAACACTAGCTTGCGTTAATGTTCCTCCCGCCACCTAAAAAGTGCCAATCAAAATAACAGAAAAAGCAACAAATTATTTAGGCATGTTTAAAGACTAGCCTACCTTTTTTTTTTTTTTAATCTACAGCTGCTGTTATAATAGTAACCTACAATACATCTGATTAAAATATTTCTATAAACCATATGATTTATTAAGTGCCTGTGTGGGTTAACCATTTTATCCCGTCCAGTTACATGTAATTAATTATATTTTAAGCTCTAGGACTTTACCAGCCTTACAAGATAAGTTAGGCCATCTTTATAGATCTTCAGTTAATTGTTTTTTTTAGGCAGAGGCAGTGATTGTGGTAGGAGAGGACAGGACTGTGGCACAGGCACAGAGTGGAGACACAGGTGAGAGAGAAGAAGAGAGAGAGGTTGTTGAGAGGAGCGCAAAAGAGGAGAGAGGACAAGGAAGGGGACAGGAGAGAGGAGCAAGGGAGGAAGAAGGGCGGTCTCCGATCCCCTGCTTTGGTTTTGAAATCAGACTCTTTTTTTCCACACACCACCACACCTAGTAGTCAGTTCCACAGGAAACACTGGAGATCCTTTTGGGCCAGATCAGAAAACAGATTTAAAGCAGATCTATGACAGCGTGGAGCAGTTGAAGTTAGTGCTGATAAGAATTTTGGGGATTTTTTTCAGATGGTCCATCCAATTATGTGCCAAGTAGTTTAGAAAGTACCTGCCCATTTCCAAACAGTTTCCAACGGTGAGTTCCCAGAAGGTTATGCAAAGCAAACCATCTGGCGTGTCAGGTTAGACAGTGACCATTCTAACCATAACCAATCAACAATGTTCTTACCTTTAATTCACATTTTCATAACAAAGTATGCCCCTGTGTCGTGAACTTCCGCAGCTGGCTAGTAGTTGCTGTACTGGCTCACTTAACTGGCTAGCTAGCCAACATTAGCTAATGTTAGTTTGCGGGATGAAAGGCTTGGAAGCAAGCCAGCTAGGTAATCAACTGGGTCCATCATGTCTAGCTCCGCATTATAACTTTAGCTATCTAACGTTAGCTAGCAAACATCGACTGGGATGCTGTATAAAACTGCTGTAGCTTGAAAAGTCCCCGTACAGCATATTAGCTGGAGAGTTAGCTAGCCACTACTTATGAAGCTACATTCCATCTAACAATGCCACAGATGTCTGCAGAACTAGCTATGAAAGTCTAGTCATCTGCCCAATATCATGCATTTTAATGCTATTTTAATCGTTTTATGGTAAACCCTGTTATATTATTGTTTTCATCCAAAAAAAAAAAAATATATATATATATATACTGTACACCGTATTAGGCCTACATAGAGCTTACATTTTGGTGGGTGCACCTACGTTTTTGCTGGTGCTCCTAACTTTTGGAAATTGGTAAAAATTTCCTAAAGTAAAAAAGTTCATTTCAACCCCTGACTGAAGCGCTGAGGAGGACTTATGACGCGTTCCAGTTGCTTTGGAAACTCTAACGTTCCATAGCAGAATGTAATCTGGGACACCCCCAGAACTGGGATTCCCACCTTGGAAACTCGGGGGAACCTCACCTACCCCGATCAGTGGCAAGGGCGCGACTAACGCCGTTGTTGCTATTGTGGAGCGTTGTCAAGCTGGGCACTGGACCCAAAGAGGAGCAATAACAATGCCTATTAAAAGTACAAATTACTTTGAAAACCAAACAGCACTCTGCTTTGAAGGCATTTATTCTGAGGGGAGATGTTTTTTGCGTTCACGTTATGGCTTAAAATGGCGTTAGATTCAGGCAGATACGTTGGTCACTAGTGACTGGTCTCTAGCGAATGGTTAGGGAAAATCTCCCTCCCCCAAATCGTTTAGAGTGGAAGCAACATCAGACTGAAGATTTCAACAGAATGTAACTGTCCGATATCAGGCTACCGGCAGGAGTTAAGAATCCTTGTAACCAGGGGAGGAGTTAGAATCCTCGTAACCAGGGGAGGAGTTAGAACCCTTGAGGCCGAGGGTCAAAATGCCTCATAGCTTAAAGCCAAACTAAACATTTCCAGTGATCGCAAAAAATATGAAAAATCCTGTTTTTGAAATAAGCGAAGAGCTGGCTGATCCAGAAGCCTAGCCATTCTTACACGAGCTACAGAGTGTGACTGTGAGCAGCAGAAGCAATGATGATGATGCGGGTGTCCCGACCCCCCACCTCCCGCTCAGCCTGCAGCTCTACCAGGTGGGTAGGGTGCGGCAGTGATGTACAGCACCCCTCTAATGGTGTTATTAAAAACCTATTAGCACAAGGCTGCTGGTGACCACTTATGAGCAGCGGGACGAGAAGAGCAGCCCTGTTGTGTCAAGGAGAGAAGAATGTGGACGGCCGTCCTCCTCTTCATCACACCAACACACACACACACACGGAAATGTGGAGAACATGCCGCACAGGGAAAGAGATTCTCTGCATAGTCATCATGATAAAACGGAGGTAGCTGATAATTAAAGATAACACAGCAGAACAAGTTTAAGGTACTTCCCAACACCCGAGTCTATACAGGCCTATCTGTCAACCCATAGGACATTAACTTGAATGTGACTACAATATCCGGCGTCCTAGGCTAGGCTTTGCTAGGCCGGACTAAGCGACGCTAGCTTAGACTAGGAGCTGCAGCAGTCTGCGGTTCTGCCGGCCTCCCTCCCTGCTGGCCGGCTGGCTGGCTGAGCTGAGCAGTGCTAAGTGGACCTGGGGCCCTCGCTCCCCCCTCCCTCCCAGCTGGCTGGCAGCTGAGCCGTGCTGAGGAGACCTAGGGCCTTCTCTCCAGGGTGTCTGGGGGACAGAGGTCACACACCAGGGGAGGAGGATGGCACATTAATGGGGGGTGGAACTGCACCTCGGGCCTTCTGTCTGCATGGGAAGGGTTGGGGGGGTCTGGGAGATGAGGGCCTGGTGAGACAGCACCCCCGCCCCCCCCCCTCCCCTAGAGGACACGCTCCACACAGAGAAATCACACGGGTCATTAAAGGCTGACGGGACCTGTCCTTCGCTGTCTGCGTTTCCGCTGGGACACCCAAGGCTGGGGCGCGGGCAGGCTGGCAGGCCCGTCCCAGCAGCAGCAGCAGGCAATGGTGTTTGTAGCAGAGTACGTTTCCTCCTCTTCCTCTCTCATCTCTCTCTGAGCTGCTAGCCAGTGTGAACCCTGTGGCACTTCTGCAGTGTTATTATTGTCGGGTCCCTGACTCTATCAGACCACTCTCTTCTCTGGGAGAGGATGGGTCAGAAAGCTCCACACCACAGTCCAGCCCCAGACAACCAAGCCCCAATCCCTGCAGCCCCCCTCCCGCTGCCGAACCCCCCACCTCCAGTTCTACCTGCCGGCTGCTGGATCACCTGCTGGCCTGCCAACATCATTACAGGGGAGTCATTCATAAACACATGATTAATTGATGATAGAGAAGTGAGAGCTACGATGTGAGGACCAGATCTGCCACGAGCCTATTTTTAGACGACAGATTACTGTCTTTTGAAGGTGAACTCTTCTGAAACTTGGCCGCCAGAGAGAGAGAGAGAGAGAGAGAGAGAGAGAGAGAGAGAGAGAGAGAGAGGGAGCGATAGAGTGATAGAGAGAGAGTGAGTGTAATCTAGTGTAAACCAGGGGATCATGAATCACTAATATTCTGCTCCAGTGTTGGTGCCCTGGTCGGTTACCTGTGTGCCTGCTAGCCCACACCCTGCTACCCACACCCTGCTAGCCCACACCCTGCTAGCCCACACCCTGCTAGCCCACACCCTGCAAGCCCACACCCTGCTAGCCGACACCCTGCTACCCACACCCTGCTAGCCCACACCCTGCTACCCACACCCTGCTACCCACACCCTGCTAGCCCACACCCTGCTACCCACACCCTGCTAGCCCACACCCTGCTAGCCCACACCCTGCTAGCCCACACCCTGCTAGCCCACACCCTGCTACCCACACCCTGCTAGCCCACACCCTGCTAGCCCACACCCTGCTGCCCACACCCTGCTACCCACACCCTGCTAGCCCACACCCTGCTACCCACACCCTGCTACCCACACCCTGCTACCCCACACAACAAAGAACCAGAACAAAGAAACTAAAATCATTTCATTAAACTCCTCCTGATCCTTCTTATTTTCCCCCGGGTTCCCCAGAAGAGTCCATTTTACAGATGACTGCTGTCCATCAGCTGCCCACAAACAACTATCAGCCCTGTAACAAGGGTAACACAGAAGAGAGAGAGAGAGAGAGAGAGAGAGGGGGAGAGGGGGAGAGAGGGGGAGGGAGAGAGAGAGGGAGAGAGAGAGACAGAGGGAGAGAGACAGAGAAAGAGAAAGAGAGAAAGAGAGAGAGAGAGAGAGAGAGAGGGGGAGGGAGAGAGAGAGAGAGAGGAGGAAGAAGGAGGGAGAGAGAGAGAGAGGAGGAAGAAGGAGGGCAGGAGAGAATAGGAAGAGTCAACACAGTGTTTCCCATGGAATTGCTCTCTTGGTGTGGTGGTGCCAAGTTCAAGACCGCCAGAATAGGGAGGATTTCTATACCATCAGCACTTCTTGGAACGTTATCTAGCTCTATGCTGTATGAGTCCACTTATTACAAACATTCATATATTTTAAACTGCCCTAGTGAGGAGTAGGCTAGGTAGCCTACCAGCACATGTTGGTCCAATTCAAACACTGGTTAAACACTAGCCTACATTATTTTGTAATAGGCTCGCTGAAGACAACATCCCTTCACGCGCAAAGTCTTTTGAGTAGCGCGGTCTTTTGAGTAGCGCGGCCCAAGCTATTGTTGAAAATAAAAATGCGTGCACGACATTGTCATGGTTTTTAAAGTGCTTCTAGGCAGAAATAAGAAAGTTTACGGTTTTTAATTTACGACTTTAAAGCTACATGAGAACTCAGCACTTTGGCAGCCCCTCTGGTCGTGATAAAATCAGCACTGCGTTTTAAGAACCACACTTCCCACAATCCCCCACTCACTCGCAGTAATGACGGGAAAATATAACAAACGCATATGGCGCAGACTGGATTGGAAGATTGTAGCTATTTTCTGGAAGGATGGCTTCAATGCAGGTAAATACCGGTCTTCTTTATGTGCATGTAGATTTCGTTTTGCGGGGCGAAGTGTTTGTTGTCTTCTTGATATTGTGACACGCAAAACGTGTCACTTCCGTTTCCACCACAAGATTTCCCGCTAGTGTACTAGCCAGCACACTGAAATACTAAAATAATAAATTCACAGTCTCATGTCACAAAAAAGATTTTTGGGGTCTTGCTAAGGCCAATTCATAAACTAATAGCAAGTAAAAGTGAATATTGAACCATAAAAAAGGTGGTTCAATATTCAGGAAGACAGACAGTAGGCATGTAACGATGCCTCGCGATGCAGTTAAAAATTGATTTTTTTGTGTCACGATAGAAATCGGTGCAGATGAAAGGGCATCGCCCTTTTTTGAACAGCAGAGGACGCCACCTAGTTTTGAGTTCACTGCGTGAAGCGTCTGCGTCAAGCGTCACTTATTTCTGACAGAACGATAACATGACAGCGGCAAACGTGTATCAAGTGAGTTAAGGGGAGACACTATAGTTGAATATGATGTTTTTTCCTTTAAAGATATCCTCATGAATTTTTACCAGTTTAATCTTCACATCCAGAGAAATATTTTTTGTATAACACTTTCTCTAAAAAAAAAGTTTAGGTATGCAAAGGAGGCAATAACTCATTAAATATGCATAAATGTGAATATATTTCGAGATATTGAAAAAATACTGCATACACCCATTAAAAATATTTTTGCCGTATTTTTAGACACAAAATGCAACCTAAAATGAAAAGACAAGATATTCACAATTCCAGCTGTAAATATTTGCAGAATACATCTGAGAGTCAGTATGTTAAGTTTAGTGAATGCACCTGCCCTGGAAGTTGAGATAGCAGGTACCGAGTGACGTCAGGCACTGAAAAAACGTAATTTTAAGAAAATTAAAATTTAAGATAAAATATAATTTCAGTTGCAAGTTCACGTGTTTAATGTACAGTTTACCCCACTAACGCAGATTTAGCTTTGAAATAAAAAAAATAATTTTTCAGTTAGAATTTGTCTGCAAGTTCATCTTGTAAAAAAATCATGAGAAAATTGCATCGTCAACCCTGCATCGTGAATCGCATTGCGAGTTGAGTGAATCATTACATCCTAACAGACAGGCAGACAGACAGTCAGGCAGTCAGACAGGCAGACAGACAGAGACAGACAGACAGGCAGGCAGGCAGGCAGGCAGGCAGGCAGGCAGGCAGACAGACAGACAGGCAGGCAGGCAGGCAGGCAGACAGACAGACAGACAGACAGACAGACAGACAGACAGACAGACAGGCAGGCAGTCAGACAGACAGTCAGACAGACAGTCAGTCAGACAGTCAGTCAGACAGACAGACAGTAGGGGTGTCCTGATCCAATCCACGGCATCGGTGTGGGACGATACTGGCCCAGAATGCTGGATCGGAGAACGGAGGGGAGAAAAAAATAGGCTCCGATCGGCGCTCCTCAACAGTGGCCAGTCACGTGCATGAGAGTTTAGAGTGGTGTTACTCAATTCAACATTTGGAAAAACACGGAGCAAGAAGCAACACCAGGAACGCCTTGTGATTTATATAGGACATGCCAATCATTAGTTTTACACCTAGCCTATTACCCTATTGCCTTATTAGTAAGGCATCTGCTGGGGGTAAAAAACACTTTCCCCGTAGACAGATTGAGCTCTTACAGTATGTCCACGAAAATGCGCAGTTGAGGAGGCAGTCTATATTCGTCAAATCTCCCAACCCTAGGCTATACTGCATAACAAGGCATCCAAAGTAGATAGACAATATGGGCTAGATGATGACAGCTGTCCCGACTCCCACAGTCTCCTCGGCCTAGGCAAATGAGAGAAAAAAAACACACAAAAACTTTGGATTTATGCCTGACGGGCAGCCCTTGTTTTGGTTAGGTCACTAACAGATGTACAGACCATCCTAATAATATTTTGTGTGAATAATACATAACTTGCAAACTGTCTTCTATGTCGTGCTATGCATTTAACCCTCTTCAGAAGTAAAAGTCAGGAGACACAAATTACAAAACAGTAACACAACTGTTATGTAAATGTGACTTATGGTTATTCTATGCTTTAATTGTCGAATCTCTGGTTTGAACAGGCGAATATGATTTGACTGGCATAATTTAGAGTCGGGTACATCGGGTACATATTATTTAAGAGTAAAAATATATATATATTGATATCGGTATCGCAGATACCCAAAGCCCAGGAGCCGGTTGCACCAGTCATTACTAAGTGGTGACTAGGCCTAGTCATAGCCTAAGTGTTGACTAACTCGAGATTTGGTCACTACTAAATTTAAATGGGTTGCACCACTCACGACTAGTTCCTAGTAACAACTAAATATTTACACCACCCTGGGAGGTGGTGTAAGTGATCACTAGTGCGAGGAAGTAGCGTCTTCAACTCTGCTATTAGGACGGAGGTGGGTTGAAACATTGTAGCTAAATCTGTCGGTGGAAAAAAAAAATGTTTTAGCAGATGTCTTAGTTATATCAAGATTAAGCTAACTATTGGCACCGGTGTGCTTATTGGTGTCATATTTAATAAGTTTGAGTAATTTCACGATCGAGCTAGCTAACCACCTTTAGCTCAATTGGCTCAGTTGCTGGTTAGCGATGAGGGGGGGGAGTCCCAGCCGAGTTGATAACCCTCCTTTGCGGGTTGGGGGGATTCAACGGTCGGCTGGGATCCTGCCTCATAGTTAACCAGCAACTGGTCAGTGGACTGTACCAGGCAGCCTACGGTATGTCTGAATCAAAGAAGGTTATCAAACAAGCTTGGG
>NC_140240.1:13692948-13702948 GCF_949987555.1 Borostomias antarcticus
ACTGTTAGCTAAGTACCTGTCCACTGCAACAGCCACGCAGCCACTGCAGGTCCAGGTAGCCGACTAGCTACCTAGCTAACGTTAGCGTGTATTCAACGAGGGGATGTAGTTGGCAAGCTAGATCCACAGTCAGTGCGAAAAGGCCAGCTAGCTAGTTGGCTAGATACAGTATACTCCGCAAACGTGTCTGACCCAGTGAACTTGATGCCAGCTGTCTTAGCAAAGTAGCTAACTAGATAGCTAGCTAGCTGACTAGCAGGCTGGCCACTCAACATTACCTGCTCCTATCCAGTTACAGTAGCTAGCTTGATGTATGCAGTCTCATAATACACTGTAATTAACATAAGCATCATTGCATTGCTACTCACCCGTGCAATCTGTCTCAATGTAAATGCCAGCATGTTGTGCGATATGACGGGGTCAGATGTAGTACGTGGAGACAACCACCACAGTTTGAAGGGTCAGGCGAAGAAAGGCTGTTTTGAGCATTGCGTGCACGCTCTGCGACCCGTCTCGTCGAAAGGGTCTTCGGGAATTGTATTTCCAAGGCCATACACACAACAGAGATTCTTTCATTCACGCAACACATATGCAGGCTACTTCTTTATTATATGTTGGCCATTTGTTTTGGCTACTGTCACCACTCACATGACGAAATACATGTGTCAATTTTCAGTACTCTACATGTCTCAATTAGTACTACAAATATCGGTCTGAAGCTGAAGTCACCTTCTGAAAGACAAATGCGACAAATGTGTACCATGAGACACACGCACACACACACACACACACACACACACACACATACATGCACACACGCACACACAGACAGACATGCAAACACACTCATACAGACACGCACGCACACACACACACACACACACACACACATACACACACACACACACACACACACACACATCTCTCTGTTTATGTATCTCTTTCTCTCTCACACACTCTGTATCTCTATCACTTTTTTTCTCTCTATCTCCCTCTCTCTCCCTCCCTCCCTAACACACACACACACGCACACACACACACACACACACACACACACACACACACACACACACACACACAACACACTCTACAGACTCCCTGGAGTAGTGTGGATGTGATAAAGAGGTGATCTCCAGAGAAGCAGGGGTACATAAATCTCTGTGTCCTGATGTGTCCAGAGTGGCCTCTGAGCTGTACCATGGGACCGCCGCTTCCTGGATCCTCGGTATGAGCTCCATTGATCAAGAACATAATAAGATATCGAGCAAGGGCCGATGAAGATTCAATTAGCACTGGCTGAGTGTTATTTAATGAAAATCTGAGGGCTCAAAGGTTTATCAGTAAACAGACTTCTGGGAGCTTGTGTGTGTGTGTGTGTGTGTGTGTGTGTGTGTGTGTGTGTGTGTGTGTGTGTGCATTGCAACAGAAAGGAAGTACTGTAGGCTAGATTGTGATATTGTGATAGACTGTCTCAAAAAGGTATGTCCTAGTATTTGGATCCGCTCGCTAATAATTCTTTCTGTCCTGGCACCGCAGTGTGGAATGTACTGCCTAACGTCAGGACAGCAGAGTCACTGCCCATCTTTCGCCGCAGGCTCAAAACTCACCTCTTCAAGAAGTACTTCCACAATCCTCCCTCTTAAGCACCTATTGTATTTATATTTTGCTACTCTTGCACTTTGGCTTTAGCTCTAGATTATGCTCTTAGTCACTTGTTTAAAAAGGACATGCACTTGTGAGTTCTGGCGAGTAGTAGTACACTACCTACGTTAATGCAATTGTAAGACACTGGATAAAAATGTGAAATAACTTTAATGTAATGTAATGTATTGGATTATACAATTATATGTACGCCTACTCTATGTCATCATCAGAAAGCAGGGACAGCAATGTTAGCAGTATTTTATTGAGAGGAGAGCAACATGGATACAATTATTAAGAGCCATCTTATCTCAGTCCTCACGCCCTTAACTATGAAAAGTCTGTGTGAAGGACATCTCCATCTGCTCATTACAGAACGACCTGGATTCTTCTGTCGTTTTCAGCCTGTTCAGTATCCAATCAGTGCTACTTCCCTTTCCTTTTGGATCTCACCTCACACATTTCACACCATTTGATGCTAATGTTGAACAATCATACACATTTTTATAGCTTCTAGACTCAAAATACATGTACTGTACTATGCACAAGCCTCAGAGGGGGAACACCTGCAAACATTTCTGGACTGCAGCTATATTTAATGGCATTCAGGGAAGTGTGTGATTGTAGAATCTCAGTTTAGATGATATCTCATCTTAGATGAATTGCATAGGTTTATGGAAGTGAAGCTTTACACAGGCTTCTCTGCCCAACTGTTACATGACACCAAGCAATAAATATCCCAATGCCAAGTAAAAGTGCGGACAAACTGTTGAAGAGATTTTTAATGTGCTTTGTCATACAGTATATTGTATGCATACCCAGTACAGCATTTTCTCATAGATAATAACTCTCTTATATTCGGGATTTGAAAAGTAGTTAAAGGATGATAACAGTCAGCCATTATCTCCCAATGTCACCTAATGACATTCCACAGTCAGACTTTATATTCAGAGGGCATTATGAAATACCACAATCACTCTCTCCGGCTTTTTTGAAGTTTGATTTGAATTCTCCAACGGACATAAAGTAATTATTAGACTGAAAACCAAGGGGAGAGCTGAATAATTTTGTACATTATTTACAGAGAAATCAAAGTCAACTGATACAAAGGTTTGTCATTGGAAAAATCAGCCTTATCATGACATTCATTATTAGCTGATTACTTCACTTTAAATCGAAGGTCTCTGTCATCATCATCATCATCATCAAAATAATAATAATAATCATCGTCATCATCATCATCATCACTGCCACCATCATCACTGCCACCACCATCATAATTTTCATCATCATCGTCATCACCATCATCATCATCATCATCCGTCCACCTTCATTCTCACCCCTGACCCCCCCCCCCCCCACCCCCCACTGCATCACCTATCCAAGGTAGGGGTGTTCACTCTGGAAGTTGTAATCAGGGCAGACCTTCTGCACCAGCTTGTAGTCGATGCTGAAGAAGGAGATGAAGATGCATATGACCTTGAAGGGCTTGGCACAGAGCCAGGCCGCATGGGAGTCAGTGTGCTCCGAGAAGCACGTCTGGGAGGGGTCGTACAGGCAAGGCTTGGGCTTCTTCGACCGATTGGTCTTCTCATACTCCACTCGGCAGTTGAAGGTCTTTCTCTCTTTGGGGTCCAGGGTGGTCTGGTGCTGCTGTGTAGTCTGCTGGATCTGGATCTCCGGTTGGAGCTGCTGCTGCTGGTGGAGAACTTCGAACTCCACCACCTTGGTGGGGGGCACAATGCTGACGGACACGTTCCCCAGGCTGGAGGAGTTGTGCCGGAAGTAGACGGTGAAGGTCCCGTTGATGTGGTCCACGATCTTCCCCGTCACCAGCAGGCTGAACTTCATGGTCTTCACGCTGAAGTAGAAGTCCCCCCAGCCGAAGATCTTCTTGGTTTTCTGGGCGGTCTTAAGTGAAGGCTTGCGCTTGGAACGGTAGCCGGTTTGGTCCAGGAGGAGGGTCTGGTTCCGGGCCCAGTCGTGGGGGTTGAAGTAGCTGTAGGTGGGGGGTTTGGTCTTCATGGGGGTGCTGTCGATGGTGGAGAAGATGTGCGAGGTCTGGTATGGCGGTTTGACCCCTGGTTTGAGGGTCTTCATCACGGAGCCCGCTGGGCCCAGGTCAGGGTAGTCCATCTGCTTCTCTAGGCCCTGCACCTGGGGGGACGCAGGGACAGAAAGCAGAGGCGCTGGAGGTTAGACGAACCATTAGAGCTCTCATGTAAAACCACAGCACATACAAGGTTAATGTTTGAAGGCAGACTCAGCGGTGACATTACTCCTTAAAACTATTGCGGCGTCAGCTCACCAGAGATAACGAAATAGCAGGACACTCAACTTCTGTCAGTGAGTCCTGCAGGCTCGCAGGCGCAATATGCCGGTATGGTGCTTTTGTCTTTGTCTGGTCATTAGCAAACATTTAGGAAGAATTGTGATAAAACTAGACTATTTTGAGATCCTTACACGACCAAGACTTTGATGAGCACTGGATCTCGCAAGCTCACATTCTGTTTCTCACACAGATCAGTCTGGCCAGGGTCAAAATAAATCCAATTTACTCAGGCCAATCAGCATCCTATGAAGAGGAACTAAAGGCTGCTAAGGGTGTGGTTTAAGTGTCATGACACCATATGACAGGACTAGATGGTGATAGACAGATGGTTCATCCAATCCCCTGTTAAGGAAAAGTAGAGTCTGCACACCAGAAATATGCTCCCAGGATTTTTAATTGACACTGAGGTGACGTTTCGGGCTACAAGCCTTTCTTCAGACAAAAAACATCAGCAGAGACACGCCTTAAATTATAGACTACCTAGTCTAAGGGGTCACATGACATAACATGTGACTGAGTCAATGGCCCTTTCCCAATCCAGCTCCTCTTCCCTCGCCCTATGCACTCCCCCTCGGTTTGAGCGTTCACGCGGAGGCCGCGCCATATTAAGTGCCATCCAAAACCGAAGTGGCAAGTGGAAGCGCCGAGTGGAAGTGGCCTATAACACCCTCCGTAGCGAGTCTGCACAGATGCAGGCTCGATTCACATGTGCAGCTGTGTTTATTGTCCAAAATGGAAGACGCGCTGTACAAATGTAAGTTCCTCACAAATAATACGACATTTGCATACACTCCAGTTCAGAAAACTGTAGATTATGTTCATTTGATTGTTATTTAAAGTGGAGGATATTCACCGGGACTGTTGTTCAGACTAAACAGCTGATCAAACTGAGAATGGAAAATGAAAAGTTGTCCACAAAAAAAACGAAAGACTAAAGAAGCTTGGGAGTAGTAGGCTTTTATTTATTTTCATAGGTTTAGTCCATGAATGGCCTGCCACTCACCACAAAACACATCTTTTTACACGTAATGTAGACACTCAACCAACAAGCAACATTTCAATGAGATATAGGCCAAGTGACTTGTTTTTAGATTAATGCATCTTCTTCCAAACATTAAGCAAAGTTTCACTTGTTCCATTGGCAGATTTCACTGATTTGGCCTACAACCAAAAACACCTTAATGTTTAAGATTCCTTGAAAGAAGATTAATTGGGTGATTGTATCCCATTACTAGGACTTGACAAATGATGTGTAGGCCTACTTGGTAAGATGTGGAGTGATTGGAGGGGCCACACAGCACTCATTCTGACAAAACATTTTAACCATCTTCCCAGACATATTTCTTAACAACTTCATCATAAAAGAAATGAACCTGGAGGGTCAGGCAAGTCCAAAACAGGCCTCAAAGAAATGGGAGAATTTAAAGAAGTACACAGTAAATTTGTTTCACATAACATGAATATAGCCTTCTAGATGCTGCAGAGATCTCATGCCACTAGCCTATACTTCAGACCACAGGTGAACACAGCTCTGGAAAGGATGAGATCACAGAAAAATCTTGGTTTACTATGTATGGTTTACTATTTATAGATTTTTTTGAGTAAGTGCACTTTCTATATACAGTACTACTCTTCCCAAAAATTTTTAATGTCAGACATTATTTGCAGAAAATGACAAGAGGACAAATACAGGTTCATACGGCCAGCTTGTGCAGTTTTTATGGGCTTGTTTTAATAAACTATCGCAACTTTCATCACAAGAATTGCAGCCCAAAGTGCTTCATAACAGTTAAGATGAATTGAGCATAAAATGGGCTTGTTTTAAATCAGGACAAACAAAATCAGGCCTGCTTTGTTTTGATGCAAATAAAAACAAAAATACAAACAAAGAATACACTATTACAAATAATTGTGTTGAAGCAGCTGCGGTCGAAAAATGACAATTATTTTATTGACAATAGTCCTAATAATAATAATAAGGAATTAGGGTAAAGGGGAAATGAATAGGTAAGAGTTCTTAAAATGATGTATAAATATAATTGAATGCCTTGGCCATATTGTCATTTGGACCTAGGTAAGGTACCTGTAACAAGGAAGATACGAACGATGCCTCTACCGCTGCAAAGTGCTGTTGACGCGAAACCATGTTGTGGTTTGTGTTTCCTGTTTCCGCTGGAGTGAGGGGAGTGCGTCCCCCCTACACCCTAATCAAGGGAACTACACTCAGCTGTGAGGGGACTAGAAAACGGAGTGCACTCGGTGACTGAGTGCGAGTGGGGAGGGATTGGATTTGGAAAGGGCCAATGCATGGGAAGGCCTAAGTGGTCAATGCATGGGAAGGCCTTTTTGTCTGAAGAAGGGCTTGTAGCCCGAAACGTCACCTCGGTGTCAATTAAAAATCCTGGGAGCATATTTCTGGTGTGCAGACTCTACTTTTCCTGATGAGTTTTTGTTTTTCTGTCTAGCGCCCAGTTGGATGTTGGATGTGTGTGCCTCTCACCTGCCAATTATTTTTTAAAGTGTCTGTTTTTTTCCAAACAGTTTCCAATGACCCCTTGGTGCTGCATAACAATCCATCTGGCGCCTAAAATGTGTGTTTTTATCAAACCCAGAATCAATGGATTTGAATAGCCTATACTCAAGATAGCTGTGTTTAACGTCAACTAATGCCTGGTTAGGATCTGGTGTTCTAGCTGCTTTTGTATGTGTGGGTGTATTCTCAATTGGTTTAATGATGACTGACTTGCACCACAGCTTGTCAGTGTGGTTGTGCCGGCGACTATGTTTATATCTGTAGTTTTTAAGTGCAGTTCACAGTGTAGAGGATGGTTGGCTGTGCAGTGGGACTCAGAGCTGTCATTATTGCAAAGGTCGGAGCTTCATTGTTCTGGTGGTCTACCCTAGCCCATGGACCCAGCATCGGCTTCTAGCCCTCAGATTTCTATGCATTTTACACACTAAAATGCATAGATTTGTAATATGGAATCCAGATATTCTCAGGGTGTTGTGATTCTGCCTCCTCTCTTCACTGGGAATGACACGCTTCTCCTCTTATCATTCACCTGACATGTGCCCTGGTGATCGGCTTCATCTGAAGCCTTAAATATAGCAACGCCCACCTCTGATTAACCACCCAGCAGAATCACTTGAATCTACTGAGCGTCACTGTAGTAGAAGACCTATAATACTAGAAGAAGAACTTTACTCTACTGAGCGTCACTGTAGTAGATGACCTGTAATACTAGAAGAAGAACTTAACGAGGCCTACAGCTCAACACTGAGGAGACCTGGATATGAGCAATTAAAGCAACCGTGCCATGTTGTGTCACACAGGAGGCACCGTAGGTGGATGTTTTCTGCCGTATCCTCCGAATCTAACCACCGTCTTTTTCTATTTTAGTACAGTGCTCGTGTGGTTGTGTTTTAGGGAGCAGCTGGGTGTAGTGCGCTACGACAGCTTCCTGTCACTGATCCGCGTGCTTGATCATCCACAGAGTCGATTGAGTGGAAATATTCCTTGTTCTCTTTCACGTCACATCAATCACGTCAATCACCACACATGCACGCGCATGTGCACACGCGCACACACCGACACACACACACACACACACACACACACACACAAACATGCAAACACACGCACACACACTCACACAGACATGCAAACACACACACACACACACACACACACACACACTGACATGCAAGCACACAGATACAGACACATAAACGCACACACACACACACACACACACACACACACACACACACACACTTCAGGCTTGTCTCTCTTTTCTTAAGCACTAGAGGAAGGCTGTCATTGGTAGGAGATAGTTAGAGCTGCATGTGTCTGCTGCAGATGCCTTCCCTGGGGATAGAGAATGATAAGACTTTCAACCGTGTTCCTAATGGATAAACAACACAACAATCAGGCAAAACAAAACCTCAAAGACGGGAGCAAGAGCAGTGGCTGGTGTCTCGTCATGCCAGAACGATTCCTGTTTCCTGTAATTCAGGAGCAGACAGTTGGGTGCCAAACCTCTTCCTACTGCCTATCAATCACTGAGCCCAATAACCAGCTTGTGTTTGCCATTCATCACGGCAGCCCAGTATTCGATACAGCTGTTAATGCGTTCACTCATTCAATTAATGTATCTATTTCTGCGGCCATTCATTTATGGGCCTGGGGGGCTGGTTTCAGGTGGATGGATCGGGAATACATGACTGGAGGTCTATTGACCGCTGGCCAAATGAATTAGAAAAAAAAGCTGTTGACGAATGGCCATCGATTGGATAATGACTTGATGAGGATTTTGTACGGGCGCCCTCCCGGGCAGCCGCCCTTCTTCGGGTCCTCTGACAAGCAGCCGAGAAGTGAACTTGGGGAGTTAAAAATCAAAGCGAGGTACAGTAATACAGACAGACTCGACTGCTGACGCGGTAGCCGGGAGAGCGGCGAGGCGACAGCGCAGCTGTGCGTCCGCGGTGGACGTGCGTCGGCGGAGGAACGCTGGGAGCCCGGAGGCGCCGTCAGCATTGCTGTCAGCTCTCGCTATGTGAGGCCATCTGTCAGACGAGCGCAGCGGACCAGCAACCTGCGTGGAGTCATTATTACTGCTCCATCATCACTCCACCACGGGGCCCCCAAAGCCAGCGTCTGGCCCCGGCCTCGGGGTCACCAGAACTGAGCCTCGTCTGATGACGGAGGGGGGCGAAGAGCCGGCACCGGCCGGGGGTTTAAAGTGCGGATTCAGCACTGTTGTCAGCCATGACAGGAGAGGAGATGGTAGCGGTTAGAGGGAAGGGCTGTCTCTCCCTCAGGTAGAAAGACTAGCAAAACGGAACATAAAAGGTGCTGGATGACTGAGGAAATAAGATAGGCATACTGTACATGCAGACACTTTTGTACAACAGCGTAGTGGGAGGCTGGTATAAGGTCATTGTGGGAAATATTCAATAGATTTAAGTAGACCTACTGTACAATTCTGATTGCTGATACTGACTGAGAGACAGTGTGACACAATTCCTTCCCTTGACTTGTCTTCAACTTCGTTCAAGCATGCTTGACATTAACACATTCGCATTGGGGCTCTAACTGAGGAGTCTATTTCTGAGGTGCATTTGTTATTTCGGCGAAGCTAAATATATACCGAACGCTAACATTTCACGGCTCCGTCGATCCCGCCCCTAAATGGGTGTTTCCGCCCGTTTATTCATCTGTGTCCCTTTTTTTCAGATCCCATCTGAAGATCCTGTATACATACAGTATGTATGATGCAGGAAACTCAATAGAAGAACAATCAGATTATGGCGCCTGGGATCTGGAGATGGAAGGGTAAATGTTATTACTGCAGGGCAGAGAGGAGAGGAGAGCAGCAGGAACTCCAGTGCATCCTCCGGGGAGGAGAAACATTAGTCATCTTTAACTTGGTTGTGGTGGTCTAGGTGGAGGAAGCGTCTTACTGTAGAGCCGCGGTGGTGGGGTGGGGGGGGGGGTTGTTGGGGGGAGGGGCTCTGAGCACACGCAGCGAGAGCGATCCGCAGGAGCAATCTGAGGTGTTGGATGAAGTGCGAGGAGAGGGAGGTTTTCATACTCCACTTATCAAACAACGACGGGTCAGGTGTCGTGCAGAATCGACTCTGGCATCCTGATAGGTCACTGGCAGCCACAATTAAGATCTGGTTTCATCAATGGGAAGCTTTGGATCGATGCTCTAACTCTCTCTGCCACAGGCGGCCGCTTCATCTGCAGTCCCTCAGTGATACGACCCCCGGTCCGGTGGAGCGTTGGTCCATGGGAGGCGGCCAGCCCTGCGGCACACGGCTACCCTGACACAGTGCCTCCTCCCCGGGGACCGATGAAGCAATGAGAGCCTCTTGTCCAGGAGCAGACTCAGGCTTGTTCGTTTGTTTAATTGGAGTTTTATTGGCGACAATCAATTCATTTCTATCTGAGCTCCTGGCTGCATTGATCTGCTGTCACCGAGAAGAGTCAGATGCACTATTCTCCTCCCACTGTGCCTCACA
>NC_140240.1:13707948-13712948 GCF_949987555.1 Borostomias antarcticus
CCCCCCCCCCCCATTGCTCTATAAGGCTGTGTGCACATTGCGGATATTTTATGAAGCGGATAAGTTACCCAGAGCGGATTTTGTGTTGAAAAGGAGATGCGGCTCTCGTGAAGTATATTTCGTTTCCATGACAACCCATGTCTACCCAAGTTTGATACATTGTACCTTACATTTTATCTTGTAACCAACCTACATTATTTACATGCACTTCGCAACTTTTTGGCTTTTACTGTCATGTCAAAAAGTAGAAAGATTGCTCTGGCTGTAGCCTATTTAGAGGCTGAAGAGGAGAGAGTTGGTGGGACTGGATTATGGGTTCACGATATCCTCCGTGCCTGCTATCCCACCTCCGTCATGATTGGTCGTCTGATCAAAATATGCTTCACGTCACAGCGGATTTCTCAAAAAGTTGAACTATTTTCAACTTCAGGAATCCGCTCTGGCCAGCGCACAGCGCAAATGCACAGTGCATTTCAATATCCACCCGCATTTTGATCTTTTCCCATAGCTTTGAATGGAAAATAAGCTGCCGAAATCCGCAGCGCATTTTAAAAATACCCATAGTGTGCACACAGCCTAAAGCACATTGTGTTGTCTTTGTGTATGAAATTGCGCTATACAAATAAAGTTTGGTTTGATTAAATCGTACTGGGTGGCACAGTGGCTCGGCGCGTTACACCGTCACTTCACAGCAAGAAGGTCCTGGGTTCGATTCCCGCATGGGCTGTCTATCTCCCGGGCCTTTCTGTGTGGAGTTCTTATGTTCTCCCCGTGCTCACTCTGGTTCACTCCACATGAAACCCAAATATGAAAAACATGCAGAAGAACAGATGCTCTTCAGTCCTGTCCCTGACCAGGTCCTGGACTGAACACTTGGACTTTGGTCCCCAGGCTAGGCTGCCCACTTCTCCTGGTTCTCAAGTAAATCGTGCCACAGACAGAGATTTGTTATGTTATGTTATTTTTATTTATAATGCGCCCCGCAACCAAATATACATCAGCCCGGGGCGCTGCCCAGGTACAAAGAGAGACAAACAAAAACAAAGGACTGCAGAGACACAAAATAATCTAGGAACTACATTTAAGACACAAGACACAAGATTTCTGCCCTTATAGCTAGATTGCCACAGTAAACATACCACATTCACCAAGCATCCCAAAGACGGAGTGCTACCACACAATCAACGTAAAAAGCCCAAAGTGATCCCGGTGGAGGCGGCGTGGAGGGGCCGACGACGGCGGCGTGCCTCGTGACGGCGCTCCGGAGGAGCTGCCACAAGAAGTTTTTCTCGCCACAACTTCGGTGGTCATACATCAGCGGCGAGCAATCCCCGGGCCTCCTCCGACATCAGCATGCTGCAGACCGCCATGTCTTCACCGATGCTGCTGCACCCTGATCAATCACTCGCCCAGCTCTCTCCGGGCTCCGCGCAGGGGAGGGGCCGTAGGTGGTGTGTGTGTGTGTGTGTGGGTGGGGGGAGCTCTTTTGCATGCGGGCTGGCAGGCAATGCATCAAAAGATGACAGCTTTTCCATTCTTCTTTAAATAAGAGTGGCGAGACTCCTGGCTGTGCCGTAACTTTAATCATTCATCTAAATAACTGTTGCAGCGCCGGGCGAGCGGGGGCCAGGCGTGCTGCCAGCCACGGGAATAAGAAGTGACGCTGCACTGCTGAATGTCTCATTTGTAAAGGTGTAAACATATATTTGACTCAGATTGCCGACGCAAACTGTGGCCCCTTTTTTGTGCAGATTTATGTATTGGTGAGTTTTAAAGTTCATGGTGGTTAAAGGCGTGGAGGAGTGGGGAGGAGGAGAGGGTTGGGGGAGGGGCGGGGTCTGGCGGTTAAAGGCGTGGAGGAGTGGGGAGGAGGAGAGGTTTGGGGGGGGGGGGCTGGCGGTTAAAGGCGTGGAGAAGTGGGGAGGAGGAGAGGGTTGGGGGGGAGGGGGGGAGTGATACCGGGAGGCTCTAAGTGACAGTGACTGATGCCCCCATGTTCCTCGACTTATCATGCACACGCACACACTTCGTAGGAGGTAAACGGACACAATATCAGAGATAAATAAAGAATGAAATAAAGATGGCAGATGGGTACAACTGAACTATCCATGTAATGAACAGAGGAGGGCAGGAGGGGGGGAGAGAGAGAGAGGGAAAGGGAGACAGAGAGAGAGGGATAAGCAGAGAGAGGGAGAGAGAGAGAGAGAGAGGGGGGAAACTATTCCCAGCGGGTGATTGAGGCAGGAGGCATCAGCAGGAGGGGATGGGGGATGGGGGGGGTTGGGCACACATTGGCCTGTGACAACGTAGACAAGTCACCCAGGCGGTAAAATAAAGCTGCGCTTCCTGCGAGCTGATTCCTCTGCTCATCACTGGGAGAGGCGGAGTGAGGGATGGCCTGGCGCTGGGCACAGAGAGCCATGTGCCATGTCAAAGTGACTCGCAATAATAAAGCCCCCCTCCCCCCCGACACACACACACACACACGCACTCACACACACACGCACTCACACACACACGCACACACACACACCCCACCCCACCCCCCCCGACACGCACACACACACACCCCACCCCACCCCCCCCGACACGCACACACACACACACACACACACACGCACTCACACACATACACACGCATACACACACACAGACACCCCACCCCACCTCAACACGCACACACACGCACTCACACACGCACACACACACACACACACACACACACACACACACACCCCACCCCACCCCGACACGCACGCACACACACACGCACACACACAGACACACACACACACCCCTCCCCTCCTTCTGCTCCTTCTTTTTCTTTTTCATTCCCCTCCTGCTCTCTCCATTCCTGACACAGTTTGGGCCTTCTAATTGCTCGCCCTACGAAGTGGCGCCTGGCGCCTCGGAGGAATCGGAGGCCGCGCCCGCCGTCTGTAATTGGATGATTAGAGCGAGATGAAACGACTAAATGTCTTGTGTCTTTTCCACGTGCCGCGTGCCGTCCTGGAGCGCTGGGCTCGGCTTTTTAACTCTGGGCTTTTGCTGCGCTGCAGAGGGCTGATGGGAACGGCTGAGGCGATGGCGTCTGGCCCGTCTGAACGTCTCGTCTGTCCTCCATGTAGGCCACGCCCTGGCTTCACAGCTGGTCAGTAGCTATGGACGCCTTTTTGGATGGTCAATAGCTACAGATACAGACACCACCCCGCCTGTTGTCAGTAGCTACAGACACCCCCATGCCTGTTGTCAGTAGCTACAGACACCACCCTGCCTTCTAACAGCACTGTAGCTACAGACACCCCCCTGCCCCTGCCCCGCCGGGCGTAGTTTTCACGTGACGACAGCGAGAAGCAACTGTTCGCAACAACAATGTTAGTGTAGATGCTGTTATAGCATCAGTTACAGTATATCTGAACTGGAAAGTATTTCTTCATTGAAAGAAAAGCAAAGGACGCCACTGAAGGCTTTTCTCTGAAGATGTTTTCTCTCTCCTCCCGACTGGCTTCGGTAACAATTTGATTTATCTGCGATAGACCTGCCGAGTTTTGAAAGTGCCTGCCCTTTTCCAAACAGTTTTCAATGAAGCTTTTCCCAGATGGTTGTGTGAAACGAGCCATCTGGCGTGTCAGGCTAACAGACACCGTCCTCACCTTTGATTCTGTTTTGGGCAAGGACAACAGTTAGGATAAGTAATCAAAGCACAGAAACTCAGCAGTTCTATCATTCACGATTTAGCAATTAGGAGATATTGCGCTATCAATTAAAATGCTTCCTGGGTGAATCTTTCTTCGGCTGATTACAATGCTCTGACCCTCCTGGGCTCCCCTACCTTCTGGACGCCTTTAGCAGAGGATAAATGATCCAGCTCAAGGACAGGGCGTGGGGACCCCTTACTGGGATCGCACCCCTCCACCATCTGGACCCTCAGCACAGAGTGCTGACCAGCTCCTCTCCTCCTCCTCCTCCTCAACTACGTCAGGAGTACCGGACCGGCCTAATCAATCCAGCCCTGCTCCTCCACCCAGGAGAGGGAGCACAGAGGAGTAGAGAGGGAGGGAGGGAGAGAGAGAGAGAGAGGGAGAGAGAGAGAGAGAGAGAGAGAGGGAGAGGGAGAGAGAGAGGGAGAGAGAGGTGGAGAGAGAGGGAGAGAGAGAGGGAGAGGAAGAGGGAGAGGGAGAGGGAGAGGGAGAGAGGGAGAGAGAGAGAGAGAGAGGGAGAGAGAGAGAGACGGAGAGTGGAGGGAAGGGATGAAGAGCAGATGGAGAGAGGCGAGAGAGAGGGATAAGCAGAGAGAGAGAGATGGAAAGAAGAGAGAGAGTGGAGGCAGAGATGGAAAGAAGAGGGAGAGGAGAAGGAGGAATGGAGAGTGCAGGGAGAGAGGGAGTACAAACACAGAAAGAGAGGGAGAGCTTGTATGTCAGTATCTTCCATCTACTCATCCAGAACTGTCCAGAGAGCTCACTCCTCCTCCTCCTTCTCCTCCTCCTCCTCTTCTTGACGGCTAGCAGCTGGCTGGCGCCTCCATCATTCCACTTGGTTTCAGCCTCAGAGTGGCTGATATCACCCCAGTAATGAAGCCAGATGAGAAACAGCGGGGTTGTCACTCCGCCGACCGCCGTGTCCGTGAGCACGCTCCCACTGTCTGCCAGGATAACCAGGCCCATCTCTGCAGCCAAACCCCCATCCATCCTTCAACCTCCCCCACATCCCTCCATCCATCCATCCTTCAACCTCCCCCACATCCCTCCATCCATCCATTCCATCCTTCAACCTCCCCCACATCCCTCCATCCATCCATCCATCCTTCAACCTCCCCCACATCCCTCCATCCATCCATCCTTCAACCTCCCCCACATCCCTCCATCCATCCATTCCATCCTTCAACCTCCCCCACATCCCTCCATCCATCCATCCATCCTTCAACCTCCCCCACATCCCTCCATCCATCCATTCCATCCTTCAACCTCCCCCACATCCCTCCATCCATCCATCCATCC
>NC_140240.1:13717948-13732948 GCF_949987555.1 Borostomias antarcticus
GTGCAGTATAGAATAGAATAAGATATATATGTACCTGCATACATTCAGTCTGTATAAATATACAGTACATATACAGTATAAATACTGTATATAGTCAGACAGACAGATAGAGAAGGAGAGAGATGGACGGACAGAGACAAAGAGGGAGATAGACAGGCAGACAGACAGACAGACAGACAGACAGACAGACAGGCAGACAACAGGCAAACAGGCAGACAGACAGACAGACAGACAGACAGACAGGCAGACAGACAGACAGGCAGACAGACAGACAGGCAGACAGACAGACCGGCAGACAGACAGACAGACAGACAGACAGGCAGACAGACAGACAGACAGGCAGACAGGCAGGTCTAATCCCTGTGCTCCCAGCAGGGATTATCAGAGCTGGGGGCAGGACCTGTGCAGCAGCTTGCAGGTAAACCTGTCTTAATATTCCCTCCACCTCTCCCTCTCTATATATATTTCATCCGCCATCTTTTGTATTCAGGCCCCAGCTCAATACGGCACTCATCTTTATTTAATTTTTGGGTGCTTTTAATTTTGCCAAGAGACTGTTTGTATTTGCTCCCATCCCTCTTCCCAAGCCCGCCAATCTCCACTCGCAAGCGAAATCCGGGATGAGACAGCCAGGCCTTGTTCTCAATCAAGGGCTTGGCTTCGGCTCCGCTTCCAAAGCCAAGAGACTGTTATTTCCACAGCGTAGCGTCGGACAGGTGGAACGGACGGACATCCCTGCGCTCCTCGCGGTCTTGCGGCGAAGAAACATTTACTGCCACCTGCACAAGCATGTTCACTTATATGAAGCTGTGGATGTGATTTAGAAATCCTGCCAAAGATCGCAACACTTCGCAGCCATCTCGCGAGTCATAACTCCAGGCATGTAATTAAACAGTCAGACAGTCGAGAGGGAGAGAGAGAGAGAGAGGGAGTGAGGAGAGAGAGAGAGGGAGGGAGAGAGAGAGGGGGAGGAGAGAGAGAGAGAGAGAGAGGGAGGGAGGGAGAGAGAGAGAGAGAGAGAGGGAGAGAGAGAGGGAGGTAAAGTGAGAAAGAGAGAATCTTGATTCCTTGAGTCCTATTTACTCATCCCAGTCCCCAGACTCACTAATTTGGCCCGGTGGTCCGTTCTCCTCCTCCTCCTCCTCCTTCCTGCTAGCAGTCTGACATACTTCCTCAGCCCAGCCAGCGATCTAAGCTAGTGAAGCTTGCAGCTCTTGAAAGATCATCAGGCCTCATTATGGGCTGGTTCTGTCTCTGGAGGGAGCGCCATCCCATCAGAACACTCACGTTCTCCGATGGGCCCCCCTGGACCGGCCCTGCAGATCCTTATTTATACATTAGGCTGTGCCCCCCTGCCCCTCCCTTTTAAACAGCAGCTCCTCAAGTGTTCCCCTGGTGACCAGAACGTGATGACTGTGTTCTGGATTCATAGGAAGAGTTGCCATGCCAATGGACAACAAACGTAAATCATATTTTAGCTTATTGTAGAACAGGGCTCTCAAACTCCCGGCCCTTTGCAGCCCACCCCACCCCTCCATCCGGCCCCACCCCACCCCTCCTTCCGGCCCGCCCCACCCATCCATCCGGCCCCGCCCCAACCCTCCATCCGGCCCCGCCCCACCCCTCCATCCGGCCCCACCCCTCCATCCGGCCCCGCCCCTCCATTCTGCCCCACCCCTCCATCCGGCCCCACGCCTCCATCCGGCCCCGCCCCACCCCTCCATCCGGCCCCGCCCCTCCATCTGCCCCACCCCTCCATCCGGCCCCGCCCCTCCATCCGGCCCCACCCCACCCCTCCATCTGCCCCACCCCTCCATCCGGCCCTGCCCCTCCCTCTGCCCCACCCCTCCATCTGCCCCACCCATCCATCTGCCCCACCCATCCATCTGCCCCACCCATCCATCTGCCACACCCCTCCATCCGGCCCAGGACATGATGTCAGAAATATCATGTAATCCGGCCTGCATAATAATGTCTAGTACATGGCGCCTACAATGTGAAATTCAAGTCGCTGAAACGTGGGGCGAAATGCTGTTATTGTGCGAGGTGAATGCTGCATACAGTCACAGGTGCAATCTATCAGCACGCGACTGAACTATGAACGGAACACAGCTAGCCACCGAGAGGCTGTTTTCATGGTTAACTAACGTTAGGAACACAGACAGTTTCAAGAAAGATGGACATTGCAGGAGTTCAATGGAAATGCTACATGCCTGATATGCAAGAACAAAGTCGCCGTTCTAAAGGAATATAATGTCAAGAGCTGTTAATTGCTAAATATGGAGAACGGTGTCATAATGAGATGAGGAAACACCGAGCCACACAGCTGAGAGGGCTGACGTCTCAGTCTTTCAAGATAAGTGTCTAGCCATAAATTGAGTACCCTACAAATGTATTGTACTTTACTGTATTGCATGTCTAGCAGGAAATGGAAACAAACTTGAACTTTAATAAATGCAAGTAGAGGTCCAGGGCAGGCTTACAGTAGTGATGCATCTTGCAGCCGAAATTGAATAAAATACAAATGTAGGCTATTCAAGATAAAATAAAAGTAAGGAAAAAAAAAAGATTTGCACTAACTGTTAAAATATATTAAAATGTATAGAAACCGGTTTGAATTTGTATGATGAAAATGTTAGTTATGGAATAGTCTTGCAACATTTAGAGACTGACTTGTGAGTCTAGTTATGGAAATTAAAAATGACTGAATTTTTTTTATAGAAATATTGCACTTTCTTATAGTTAGTAGGACTTGAAGTTGACATTGAAGTAGCCCTCCTACAGTATGAGTTGATGATACCAGCAGTGGCCCCAAGCCAATTTGAGTTTGAAACCCCTGTCGTAGAGTCACTGTCTGGGGCCGCCTACACCCTCGAGGCTGTATGTGTGAACAGCTACATGTGGTGGGCCATCTTGTGGGCCAGTTGTCTGGAGTTGTGTGTGTGTGGGACTGTCCAGTACGATGACAATTACGTAGCTTGTTCACTGTTTGGCATTCATTGAATTTGTAGAGTTTCGAGAGTGTCACACTGAACAACAGTCACGGACGTACGTGGTGTAAATCTTTATTCAGTGTGAATGATCAGCTCCTCCCCTAAACTATTCTCAGGGTACGTCGCACCTCGACCCAAAACAGACGAGTAAAAAACCGTGTGGCAGAACGTGGAGAAATGAGGGCTAGCACAGCGGCGTGGGTTCTAATCCGGCCCCGGCCCTTTGCTCAACGTCCTTTCCTGTCTACATCCTGTCCTGTAATAAAGCAGAAACGCCCTCCAAAAATATCTTACATTTGGGAATTGATCCAGATCTATCAACTTGTACCTTATTTCCAGATCGAGGACAAATGTTGTTTGAAATAAGAAATAAATACTGCCAAGTACTAGGGGTGTGCTTGATTGATTTAAGCCTGTAGATTGAAACCGAAGAAACAGTCACACGTGCTACTGTAGGTTAAATCCAAAACCAACACTGGTGAGCATGATCTATGTGTTTGACCCAGGTCTGCTGACGGCATCTCCAGAGATGAGACCTCCCGTCATTCAGCGGGATCATATTATGGGATGGTCACCGTGGCGGTAAATCTCACACGGGGAGCTGAGGTTCTGAGGGAGGCGTCCACACACCCCCAAGGTCCTCATGTGGCGCCTTAACGTCACTTAACCTTAGCAGGATGTTGCTTTTTTGCAATTCCGTTTTTTACAAGGCAACACGGCAGTTAATCTCTCAGAGACCCTCTTTCTAATCTCTCTCTTTCTGTCCTTCCTTCCATGATTAATGTGTGTCCAGCAGGGCATCCAAGGCAGGAGTTTGACCCCCTAGACACACCGGGCTCTGACGGAGTGTTGACCCCCTAGACACACCCAGCTCTAAGGCCGTGTTGACCCCCTAGACACACCCAGTTCTGAGGGAGTGTTGACCCCCTAGACACACCCAGCTCTGAGGGAGTGTTGACTCCCTAGACACACCGGGCTGATGGAGTGTTGACCCTCTAGACACACCTAGCTCTTGACGGAGTGTTGACCCCCTAGACACACCAGGCTGACGGAATGTTGACCCCATAGACACACCAGGCTAACAGAGTGTTGACCCCCTAGACACACCCAGCTCTGACGGAGTGTTGACCCCCTAGACACACCCAGCTCTGACGGACTGTTGACCCCCTAGACACACCAGACTGTTGATGGAGCGTTGACCCTCTAGACACACCAGGCTGTTGACGGAGTATTGACCCCCTAGACACACCCAGCTCTGATGGAGTGTTGACCCCCTAGACACACCCAGCTCTGATGGAGTGTTGACCCCCTAGACACACCCAGCTCTGACGGAGTGTTGACCCCCTAGACACACCAGGCTGTTGACGGAGTGTTGACCCTCTAGACACACCCAGCTCTGACGGAGTGTTGACCCCCTAGACACACCCAGCTCTGATGGAGTGTTGACCCCCTAGACACACCAGGCTGTTGACTGAGTGTTGACCCTCTAGACACACCAGGCTGTTGACGGAGCGTTGACCCTCTAGACACACCAGGCTGTTGACGGAGTGTTGACCCTCTAGACACACCAGGCTGTTGACTGAGCGTTGATCCTCTAGACACACCAGGCTGTTGACGGAGTGTTGACCCTCTAGACACACCCAGCTCTGACGGAGTGTTGACCCCCTAGACACACCCAGCTCTGATGGAGTGTTGACCCCCTAGACACACCCAGCTCTGACGGAGTGTTGACCCCCTAGACACACCAGGCTGTTGACTGAGTGTTGACCCTCTAGACACACCAGGCTGTTGACGGAGCGTTGACCCTCTAGACACACCAGGCTGTTGACGGAGTGTTGACCCTCTAGACACACCAGGCTGTTGACGGAGTGTTGACCCTCTAGACACACCAGGCTGTTGACGGAGTGTTGACCCTCTAGACACACCAGGCTGTTGACGGAGCGTTGCATCAGCAGCCATCAGCATTCTTCCCTTGCCTGCTGACTGTGAGTTTCCGCCTGTTTTTTTCGCTGTTTTTTTTCTCCACTTAAATGTGTAAGCCATGGAAGACGTATGAAAAAATACAAAATACAAAGGGTTTTGAGTCTTGAATCCTCTTTTTCGTGTGACATGTGTAGCAGGGATGGTAGAGGATGACTGCTACTCTACACCGAACATCCAGCCTCTCCACCCAAAGTCCTAATGAGGAGAAGAATAGCACATCAGCACTCCCCCACTGCTGCTGCCGAGAGCTGCCCTGCGCCCCTCTCTCTCTCTCTCTCTCTCTTAGTTTATCTCGATCTCTCAATTGTTCTTCTCTTCCCACCCCTCTCTCTCTCCCTCCCTCCCTACTCCCCTCTCCCTCCCTCCATCTATGGAATCCTCTCTTCTTTATGCAGCGTTGCATAGTTCATAAATCTCAGGTGAGCGCAGTAGCAGACTCAGCCTCTTCCACTGCCGGGCCTGTGTCTGTACCGTCTGGAGACGCAGCCTCTTCCACTGCCGGGCCTGTGTCTGTACCGTCTGGAGACGCAGCCTCTTCCACTGCCGGGCCTGTGTCTGTACCGTTTGGAGAGGGATTTTTCTGCACCAACTAATAAATCGATGACAACAGCGGTGTTACCGGTAACATCGTCTAGCCAGGCCGACGATAAGAGAGCGCTTACTTTAATGTGTAATGTTAGCCCTTTACATTATGCTGAACAGCACTGTTGTGTAGCCTATTTAAATTTGGTGTTGTATACCTCCACGGCTTGCCTGCAAATAATAATAATAATAATAATAATAACAATTATTATTATTATTATTATTATTATTGTAAATTACATTTATATAGCGCCTTTCACGAGACCCAAGGACGCTTTATATAGTCACAGAAAGAGACAAGACAGACAACAAGAACAGACAAAAACAAAACAACACAGACTAACTGGCTAACGAGCTAACTAAACTAACTGACTAGTTAACAAACAAACAAACAAACAAACAAACAAACAAACAAACAAACAAACTGACTAACTAACTAGCTAACTAGCTAACTAACTAACTAACTAACTAACTGGCTGCCTAATCACCTAACAAACTAACTAACAAACTAATAAACTAACAAACTAACAAACTAACAAACTAACAAACTAACAAACTAACAAACTAACTAACTACAGGCCAAAGGCCTTGTTGAACAGGCGGGTTAGGGGTGATTTGAAGGTGTCCAGGGTTGGGGCGTTACATATCTCTGAGGGGAGAGAGGTCCAGAGGGTGGGGGGTGTTGGGGCGTTACGTATCTCTGAGGGGAAAGAGGTCCAGAGGGTGGGGGGTGTTGGGGCGTTACGTATCTCTGAGGGGAGAGAGGTCCAGAGGGAGGGGGCGTTACGTATCTCTGAGGGGAGAGAGGTCCAGAGGGAGGGGGCGTTACGTATCTCTGAGGGGAGAGAGGTCCAGAGGGAGGGGGCGTTACGTATCTCTGAGGGGAGCGAGGTCCAGAGGGTGGGCTGCCACGCTGAAGGCTCTGTCCCCGGCAGGTTGGCAGGCTGGTGCTGGGGCGGGGGGTGAAGAGCAGGCCGGTGTCCGAGGACCGCAGGCTCCTGGATGGGGCATGTTGGTGGAGGAGGTCAGATAGGTTCTGAGGGGCAAGGGAGGAGTTTGTAGGAGATGCGGGACTTGATCAGAAGCCAGTGGAGTTGGATGAGGGTGGAGGTGATGTGCTGCCAGGGCTTGGTGTGGGTGAGAACCCTGGCGGCTGAGTTCTGCACATACTGGAGCCTGTCCAGGGTTTTACTGGGTACCCTGAACAGGACTCCATTGCAGTAGTCAAGACGGGAGGGGATGAAGGCATGGGTGAGGGTCTCAGCGACAGTCCGAGAGTGACAGCCAGAGTCCGGAGATGTTTTTGAGGTGGAAGAAGGCGGATTTGGTGATGGATTCAATGTGTGACTGGTAGGAGAGGGTGGAGTCCAGAATGATGCCCAGGTTGCGGACTTCGGGAGATGGAGAGATGGGGAAGTCATCGACCTGGAGAAGAAAATCTACAACCTTCCGGAGCAGTGCCTTGGGTACCACAACCAGGAGCTCTGTTTTTTTACGGCTGAGTTTGAGTAGGTTAGATGACATCCATATTTTTATTTTGTGTAGGCAGTTGACAAGGGACTGTGGGGGGAGCTGAGTGGATGGTATAGCGCTGACATACAGTAGAGTGTCATCCGTATACAGTAGCAGTGGAAGTTCAGGCCGTGATGGCGGATGATCCGACCGAGGGGGAGCATGTAGATGGTGAAGAGGAGAGGTCCAAGCACAGAGCCCTGAGGCAGATCAGAGTAAGGTAAGATAAACGTTAGGCCTACACTCGGTCCTGTTCCTCTTTATAATCAGAATTTGTTTAATGCCATCCAGTTTTTCAACAGAGTCTACTAAGAATATCCACCACGCCTGAAGCAAATTCCTAGGATGTCGAAAAACTACATGGCAATAAACAAATTCTGATTTTGATTATAAAGAAGCACAGGACCGAGTGTATTGTTTATCTGATCGTGCATTTGCAGGCAAGCTGTGGAGGCATGCGACGCCAAACTGTCTCCGCAAATCGGTGTTGTTATGAACGGAACACTGCTAGAATAGAAGAGAGAATAGGCTGCTAGAGCTAGCCAGTTAGCTAATGGCAACAGCCACTAGGTCAGGTTTGCTGAACAGCCTGTTGGCTAAGTTAGCTGAACATTAGCTAGGCTAGCTAGCCATGAGAGGCTATTAGCCATAACGTCCCCCTGCCACTCCCCCTCTCCCTACTCTCTTCATGTGAATTGAATCTAGACCCCGCTCTGTGGTGCGTGTGCATGCGAAGGGGCAGATCACTGACTCTTGTTTGAGTTTGATGAGTGAGCGCTGATATGTGAAAATTAACTAAATAGGTAAAGTGATGGTGTTAAAGTAGTGCCTCGGTGAATACCGAGCCCGAACACCGAGTAACACCGACAACCGTGACAAGCCTACTTTGTCCGGCTGCAGCCGCGGTCTCTCCCTGTACCGAGCCCTGTCTCGGTCACTGACAGGTCAAGTTACTGCTGATCACGGAGGATGGGCAGCCGTCCAACCCTGGACCAATGGGAATGTGACATCTGGCGGGCTGAGCGAACTTCGAGAATTCTGGGCGACCGTTTCCATCTGTGGTGTTTAATGAATTCAGAGAAAGCTGGGTTCAGACTCATACAGGGCTTGGTTCTGGACAGAGATTGAGTTGGTTCTGTGTTTCTACCTAGACTTGAATACTGTAGGTTCTCTTGTGATAAAAGCAGAGCAGAATGACAGGTATTATAGGGCTTGATTCCTCACCCTGCCTCCTCAGGTATATTCTGCTAATTCACCATACTTTTACAAAGATGCCTGCCAATGTCCTTATAATGATGCATCTACCACACACACACAAACACACACACACACACACACACACACAGACACACACACACACACACACACAGACACACACACACACACACACAGACACACACACAGACACACGCGCACTCTCTCTCTCTCTCTCTCTCTCTCACACACACACACACACACACACACAGACACACGCGCACTCTCTCTCTCTCTCTCACACACACACACACACACACACACACACACACACACACACACACACACACACACACACACACACACACACACACACACTCACAGAGAAACTGTGACAAACATGGAACACAAAATAACCCAACAACATATCACTCACTGGCACTTATTCCAATTCCATCTGACAGTTAAATTGCAGCGTGAACAGCAGAACAGTTGCAATCTGTTGTGGTTTCAAATGTGAGAGGACTCTATAAGAGGACTCTATTCCACACGCCTCCCGTGGCCTGACCCTCATCCCCGACAACTAACAACCTCCTTCAGGCAAACTTGGACCAAGTTAAAGGAATGAAAGAGTCCAACCCCCCCTACCCCCCACCCTCCCCACCCCCAACCTCACCATGCTAATTAGCCCAGACCCACACTGTGTTTATATAATTCAACAGTGAAGGAAGGCTGCCATCTCCGATTCACAGCTACCCAGAGAGCACTAGAACACTCGCCTGGCAGAGCCAGCCAGTCTCAGCCACTGCCTCCCAAGAGCCGGCGGAAAGATCTAGAATTCTCCTCACATGCCCCTATTCCCTACAAGGGCTCCATTTTAATCAGGCTCCCCCTAGCAGGGCCTAGTGACACTGCCGGATCAAAGTAGGGGTGTAGCGAGGTTGTGTGTGTGTGTGGCCAGGGGGGGGCACGTAGGAAGGACGAGGGGGAGGAAGGAGCGGATAACGGCACAGTGGTACGATTGTCACGGCCGAGGGGCAGGTGCGGAGGGAGGTGCGGGAAGGGGGGAGAGAGGGGCAGGTGCGGAGGGAGGTGAGGGAAGGGGGGAGAGAGGGGCAGGTGCGGAGGGAGGTGAGGGAAGGGGGGAGAGAGGGGGAGATGAAAGGGAGATGATCCAACAGGTACCAGGTGAGCGGAGCGAGAGCCCACTACCTGGCAGAGCCTCCCTCAGCCTCTCTCAGCCTCTCCCAGCCTCTCTCAGCCTCTCCCTGCCTCTCTCTGCCTCCCTTAGCCTCTCCCAGCCTCTCTCAGCCTCTCTCAGCCTCTCTCATCCTCTCTCTGCCTCTCTCAGCCTCCCTCAGCCTCTCTCAGCCTCTCTCAGCCCCTCTCAGCCTTGCCAGGGAGAACGATCCAGAAACACAACCTGGACATCCGCACTAAAAACTGCTGCAGCTGCTCTCAACACATTCCCCCCCTCCATCTTTCTCTCTTTCTCTCCCAGTTCATCATTTGATTTATCTTTTATTGCTTGTCTTGAGAAAATGTGTATGTCCAGTGGATTTTCATTGTGATGTCCATTATTTGACCCCCCTCCCTAACCCTAACCCTAAAGGCCGCCGCCGGCTTAACCACGCTCCCGTCAGCTCCCGGGTCACACCGGACTCCGTTCTTTTTTTATTTGGGGGGTTGGGGGGGGTCAATAAATTCAACGTGTGTCTGAATTAATGCATTACAAGCCACTGTAGAGATATAAAAAAATGATAAAAGGTAATCCCCCCCGCCCGGCCCTCGCTGGATGACCTGACCCTGAGCCAAACCCCCCCCCCCCCCCCCCCCGGGTGACTTATGACATTCGCTGTCTCTCGGATTACACTTTAATATTTCATTACATGCACAAAAACCCGGCTCTATATATCTCTCCCAGGTGTGTCACTATTAATCAAACACAACATTTGTGAGGACCCAAGGCTGTCTAATAACTCTGTGCACAGCGGAAACCGTGAGTGTGCAGGGTGTGTGTGTGTGTGTGTGACCGTGTGCGTGTGTGTGTGTGTAAGTGTGTGTGTTTGTGTAAGCGGGAGAGAGAAAGAGGGTACATCTCAGAGAGAGAAGGAAACACTCCCTCTCTAACACGCACACACACACACACACACACACACGTGCGCACGCCTCCCGAAAAACAAAGCCGCCAGGTGTGTGTCATGCATACTGTAGCCTATATGAAACAAACACAGCGCCTCGCCGTCAGAAGAAGACCATCCGCCCCCTTCTACTGCCCCCCCCCTAGTGCCCCCTCCTACTGCCCCCTCCCTACTGCTGCCACCTACTGCCCCCTCCTACTGCCCCCGCCTACTGCCCCCCCCCATTGCCACCTCCTTCTGCCCCCCCCTACTGCCCCCTCCTACTGCCCCCCCCCCCCTACTGCCTCCTCCTACTGCCCCCCCCCCTGCTCCTGGAGAGACATGTACAGGACAGTGAACAGTCAACAAGGAGGAGGTGGAGCTGGTGGAGGAGGAGGCGGACAGGAGAGGAAGAGGAAGAGGACTGGAAGAGAGAGAGGAAGACGAGGAGGAGGCGGAGGAGGACGGGAGGAGGGACAGGGGGAGGAGCTGGCGGAGGCGGGGGGAGAGGAGAGGAGCGGAAGCAGAGTTCATCTCCCCGCTGCGGTCCCCCCCCCCTCTCCTCCCCCAGGTGACGCCGTGGCGGCGTGGTCTGATGGATGTACCCCCCCCCCCCCCTCCAGGGCGGGCGGAATCTGACTAACGCGGTGTCATCGGGCGGCACGGCAAAGTGTTCATTTTCTGCCTCGCCATTACGGTGCTGTAATGCCTCACGGTAATTGCGGCGTAATAAATACAGCACGCCGCCATGCACTGGCCCACCTTTCACCTGACATCGGGGCGGGGGGGACCTACTACACCTCTCCCCCCCCCGCCTCCGATGGATGCGTTCCCCCCGGAGGAGCACCTCTCATTCCCGTTCCGCCCCCCCCCCCGACGAGCTGACGCCTCTCTCGCTGCATGGGATGGGGGGGGGGGGGGGGGGGTATCGCCCGGAGTATTTTCAAATTGATTCCCTTTAACACATTATCATCCGCGGTATTTAGACTTTTTTATTTTATTTTTTTCTCCCCCCCCCCAACTGCCGAGCTATTTCCCAGGAGTCACTGGGAAAGCGCGTGGGGGTGAGTCATCGGGCGGGTGCTAATGTTATGATGGGCCCTGGACCTGAATACCAGATGACGGTTCCAGTATGCTCGCCGCCCCCAGACAGGCCGGGTCTATCCCTGCTGAGCCCCCTTGGCTGAGGATGCATCTCTCATGGGAGGAGGGGGGGGTGGATCACTCTCCCTCTCTCCCTCCCTCCCTCCATCCCTCCATCGCTCCACCACATGGGCTGGCGCCGCTACAGAAAGGCCCGCTGGACACTGCCTCTGGCTGGACGCGCTGCGGCCTGGCGCCGGGTGCGGGGGGCTGGTTCTCCAGGGAAGCGGGCAGCAGATGCGTGTTGGCGGCGCCGGGGCGGGCTGGCAGGGCCGGGGGAGGAGGGTTCTGATCCGGAGCCCAGCTCTCTGGTCCCGGTGTTGGTTCGGCCCGCTGCCTGCTGCCCGTAGGGAGGCCTGGTCTATTTCTTCAGAAATGAGATACATCTGTTCAGCCAGACCTCGTCATCTCCCCCCCCTCCCACCCGCCTGCCTCCGATGCGACATGATGGACCTTCTTCTCTGCTCCTCTTCTCCTGTCTGCATCCCTCCACACCTCCTTTTCTGCTTCTTCACCTCTCTCCTCCTCCTCTACCTCTCCTCCTCCTCCTCCTCCTCCTCTACCTCACCTCTCCTCCTCGTTCTTCCTCTACCTCACCTCTCCTCCTCCTCCTCCTCTCCTGCCAGTCATCAGGGACCATCCTCTCAGCTCATTACCTCAGAGACTCAGTGGGGGTGAGGAGATGTCCTGATAGGTGGGATTAGGTCGGAACAGGGCTTGATTCATCTCCAGGTGAGATGAGATAAAAATGGAGGGTGATTTAAGAGGTGACCTTATGACCTTAACTTAACCCCCTTCCCCCTACACACACACAAAAAAATGCATGTTAGTGGCACACACGCACATGCACACGCACATACAGACATACACACACACACACACACGCACGTACACACACGCACACACACATGCGCGTGCACACGCACACACACACACAAACACACTATTACAGTAGTACTACGGTAGCACATAACACATAGCTATAGAGGCTGCTCTACTGTACCTTCTAGGAACACATACTGTCTATCTGACATTGATGATCACCTGGATGTATTTTTAAATGGATGAGGAGGAGTCTAGAACTGACTCAGGACAACAGCAGGGCTGGCTGGGCTATAAAACTACCTGGGACACAGATATCGGTCAAAATACTATTGGAAAGATGTCCAATTACATCAGCGTTTGTGTGAGCCTGCCTGGAGTCTCAAGTGGGTGTGGTTTGCCTATTTTGGAGCAGGTTACTGGTTCCATTGTGTCAGGAAAGCACAGAAATGAAAGTATTTCAAATAGTATTTGGACCCAGGGCTGATGGGAAGCGTCTTTATTGTGAGTCCATAGAGAAACCTACAGTGTAGACACAGAGGGCTACATATCATGCCAATTATATTTTTATATGTGCTTTACGTTCAGAACGCTCTTTATCAACACTGATGTATTATTGTTTTTGGTCCAAAATGATACAATTGCAGCTAATGAGCAGTTCACTAGAGCTAGTGTTCTGTCCTTTAGGGCGGCCATGTTTATCTATCTGTCCATAGGACACACACCAACCCATTGGATCCCGCGGCGAGATTGGGCCAAACTGGGCGGCGCGAATTTTCTCGCCGCGCTTGGTGTGAACGCAGCATAAGTGTGCTAAATTATAAAACTCACGCTAGAGAAGATAAATCAAGTGCACCCCAAGCATTTGACAGTACAGAATGGTAATTAATTACCCAGCTGTTATGAGGCTGATGTCACTCAACAAAGATGGAAGAGGGAATATGTTTTTTAGTTCTGTTAATCTCTCATTTAGGTTACTCTCAGCCTTGAACTGTGTTAGTACATTTCATTGGAGATGTCAGATTTAACCCTAGCACATAAAACAGCTGAATTTATATTTTTTCTCCTAACGGCTAGGCTTAAAGGACAATGCTCGTTTTTGACAACCTGGACCTTATTTACGACATATTATAAGACGTTTGACTCACCGAGATCACTTTGGTGTAGTTCGGAGGCCTGTAGAAGAAATTTTAAATCCAGCGCGAGCCAGTATATCCATGTAATAGCGGTGATGGGGGCACTGAGAATGCAGTTTCTAAAAATTTCTGCCGCGAAACGGTTGTTTTCATCAATCTCTCTTGATGAATCGCTAGTTGTGCTTACATAGAGAGCATAGGCCTGTTGTGGTATTTCACATGCCTCTGTAATATGATCTTTAGAAACGTCTTTAGACACGAAATAGCTTCCTCACTTGCTCCAGCACGCATGCGCACAGCGTGCTGGAGCAACGATTGCGCGCTGTGCGAATGCGTGCTGGAGCAAGTGAGGAAGCTATTTCGTTTCGAAAGACGTTTCTAAAGATCATGGCATGTGAAAACCACAACAGTTATGCTCTATGTAAGCACAACTAGCGATTCATCAAGACAGATTGATGAAAACAACCGTTTCGCGGCAGAAAATAGATTTTTAGAAACTGCATTCTCAGTGCCCCCATCACCGCCATTACATGGATATACTGGCTCGCGCTGGATTTTTAATTTCTTCTACAGGCCTCCGAACTACACCAAAGTGATCTCGGTGAGTCAAACGTCTTATAATATGTCGTAAACAAGGTCCAGGTTGTCAAAAACGAGCATTGTCGTTTACGCAGAAGGCCAGAAGGTAGCCCTTCATCTTATGAAAGACATTTCAAACACAGAAAATTCAAAAATGGACAACGGGAATGAGGACAGCAGTTTGAAGAAATCAAATTAGGGATTGGGAAAAAAAGTGAAGCACAATCTAACCTTTCCTGATCCCTGCATGGTTAAAAAATCCATCATAATACAAAGACCGTGGGACATTTGTTCAGAGTAGGCTGTATCCTGTCATCCTATCATGAGATTGATACAGTAATGTGATTGCTTTTGTCATTGTGATGCGGCAGATTACACAAATAATCGGTCCATGAACAGAAAATATCATTTGCACAGATTAGATGCAAATTGTGTGTCCTGGTTGTGTGCAGTGGGTCTGTCAGTGGCCCCTCCCCCAGTGGTGGGTCAGTCAGTGGCCCCTCCCCCCCAGTGGCCCCTCCCCCCCAGAGCCCTGTGGAGACACGAGAGTTGGCGGGAGAGGGCAGCAGCAGCAGATAATCTAACCTGCTATCTGACCACTGGCTGGAATAGGCACAAACACACGCACACACACACACACTCACACACACACACACACACACACACACACACAGGTACTGAATGCACAGGCCAGTGATGCCCCACATATAGTTTGCTATTCTTGCACTTTGCCTTCAGCACTAGATTATGATTGTTTTAGAAGGGAGATGCACTTGTGAATTCTATGTTTAATGCAATTATTATAAGTCGCTTTGGATAAAAGCATCAGCTAAATGACTGAAATGTAATGTAATATGTACCAAATCGACAATCCTTGTGTGTGTGTGTGTGTGAGTGTGTGTCTGTGTGTGTGTGTGTGTGTGTGTGTGTATCTGC